>NT_187004.1:2705590-3005590 GCF_000001635.26 Mus musculus | reverse complement strand
GAAATAGGGAAAAGGTTGGAAGAAGCTGAGGAGGAGAGCGACACTGTAGGACAACCAGCAGTCTCAATTAATCTGGGCTTCCTAGATAACTCGGACACTGGTCCACCAACCAGGTAGCATACTGAAAGACTACGAGAGGAGCCCCTCGCTCAGGCCTCAGGACAATAGCGGACACCCAAGAACTCACGACAGACCGAGCTTGTTGCAAACCACATGAGGCTTTATTCGGGGAAAGCCAGAGCTCTGGGGACGACTCATATCCCTCATATCCCATGCAGGGGCAGAGGAGTCGACCATGAGAGGAAAGAGTTCCCAGTTTTTATAGGCCCTCAGGGGGGAAAGGAGAAGGGGGAGATTAGGGGATTTCCAGATCTAAACAATGTCTATTCTCAAGAAATGGGTATGGGAGGGGTACAAGGAAAGAGTCTAATGAAGGTGCAGCAATGGGCACACACCTGATCAGAACATTGGCAGACACACAGGTTCAAGGAGTGGCCAGAGCATTGTGCACCTCTATTTTTCTAAATCAGTGAAGCTAGTTCTGCTAACACTGACGTCTATCTTGCCAATTTCAGGGCTTCTGTGTCCTTTTACATTCTGCCAGGATCTTTCAATACACCAACTGATATAAGGCCCTTCATAGCATATCCAGCACATACCCAGCAGAGGATAGCCAGGTCAAGGTTCAGTCAGAGACAATGCACCTAAACTTCAAGAGACTGGAGGCACTAGGGCATGGAGAAGTCTGCTGGGGTGGGGCTTTGGGGAGGGGTAGGGACATCCTAGTTCAGACAAAGGGTGGGAGGAGATATGGGATGTGGACCAGTCAGAGGGTGGACTTGGAGGGGGGTTAAATCTGGAAAAAAAATTAAATAAAATTTTAAAAAATGAGAAAATCATAGGTTTAGGAAAAAATCACAAAACATGCAAGACCCTATTAATAGGAACAAATATCCATGGATCCTCAAGATGTATTTTGATCCAGTTTGAAAGTATTATGTATCATTTTCAATAAAATAAGGGTCATAAAATTCTGTTCCCAACAGTGTCAGTGTGGATAAATATAGGTGACAGAGGCAATTTATCTTGGAAATACAGAGAAATTGTAAATATATACATAAGTGTCTAGAAATATTTAGAATAAAATGGTCTAGAATTGTGGACATGTTGGTCCCCATGTTTGTACTCAGGAGAAAGTTGTGACTCAAACCACTAGGTCATGGATCAGGGTAAAGCAGTTTGTCCCCACATATTATTCCCAGGATTCTGTCTCCAAGATTTAGGTTAGAGTGAGGAGGCAGGCTCTAGAGTTACTAGATTTAAAGAGTTAATTCTTACATTACCCATCTCACCATGTGCTGTGGATTTGGTTTAATGCTTGCATTATGTTATTTGGGCTTCCAAAATTGCACTGGAATGCGCATGTCTGCATGTAAGACACTGAAGGTCTGTGCCTCTCATTGGCTGTGATTGGTAAATATAGTTGCTGGCAGTGAATGGCTGGACAGGAAGACAGAGATATGACCCCTAGGATTTCCAGGGAAGGAAGCAGGAGGAAGAAAAAGCTTCCATGTTGGGAAGGAGAAAGTCCAACCCTGAGAAGTGTAGGACAGATGTATAGAGACTGCCAACATGAAAAAGTCGGGAATTAGGCCTAGGAGGTCTGCAAGCCTGAGTCCAGGGTAGCAAAGATAGAATATGGAATATGCTAGTGAGCGGAGCCACTAGCAATGTGGAATTTTGGATGTGGCTCATTGAGCTGTTTAAGGCAAATTAAAATAGAAGGCTGTATGTGTGTCTTTCATTCATAAATTCAGAGAATATGAGCAGTAGCAAGGATCTCCTTCAGGTAGAGCTGGGGAGATTAGAGCAGAACCACACTATAGAAATAACCATGTCTGTCATTCCTATTGGCAATACCTAGAGACACCAACTCCCCAGTGCCAGTGAAGGTGATAAAGTGAAGAGAGACAAGTCCTGACTCAGTTTGTAGGCATAAGCAAAAGGAATCCATTGACCTTGAGCTTTTCTAATCTCTGTCCTTGATCCAAAAACATATGCATGAGTCCTGAGTTCAGTAGGGAAAGAGTCTCACAAAGGACCCAGGGCTCAGATTGGCTAAGGTGCATTACCTAGAAAATTGCATTTGTGTTGTAACTCACCTGGAATCTCCCTGTTTCCCTGTTGGAGAACTAGTTTCTGCTGTGACCACCAAACCTACCTGGTATTTCTTGAGGACAAGAATATATGGCAATGATGCCATATAGAAACTACCAGAGAATTACAAGGAGGCTTAAACTGCAAACCAAATTTGGGTAATATGGTTTGAGTGGTACAAGGTTAGAAGACACACTTTACAGAGTCACAGGGCAGTATTCATTCCAGGGATGCAAGTGGTAGGTGAAAAATCATCTAGAATATGGGTGAGGGACAGGTCAGGTGACTCTTTATTAGGGGTCTTAGCATGGCCTCCATGAGAGCTATGAGCTCTGGGAGAAGATTTGGAGGACAGGAAGGATTCTTGCAGCTAGGATCCAGATAAGGGATTTCATATCTTCTTCTCCAGTCCCAGAAGCTGAGGACGAACTGAGCAAACAACTGAGCCTGTTCAGGACATTTTATTCAGACCTGACCTGGGTGTTTTGGTTTTGTCAATTTGACACAAGCTACCTTATACCGGAGGGTGAAACTCGGTGGACCAAATATCTTCATCAGATTTCCTCTGTGTAAGTCTTTAAGGGCCCAAATCAGTGCTGGGCCTGTGCTCCTTGATTATATATGAAAGCAGGATGAGGGAGGCAGTAAGCAGCAGTCCTCCACGGAGTGGGCCTTCCTCCATGATCCTCCCTTGAATGCTTGGCCTAAGCACCTCACTGTTGAAATGTGAGTTTGGGCTTGTCAATGAAATGAACTCTTTATTCTGCAAGTTATATTTGGTCATAGTGTTTTGTCACAACAATAACAAAGCAGACTAGAACAGACAGCCATTAGGCATGTATGCGAATGCCACAAGTACCCCCATTCATATTTTTGTGAAGGGAACTGGTTTTTGGTTAGGTTTTACTTCCATGTATGTTTGTGTAGTACATGTGAATAGATAGGTGATGCCTTTGCAATGCAGAAGAGAGTATCTAATCCCATGGAGCTGGAGTAACAGGAGGCTGTGAATGGCCCTTTGATGATTCATGGAATTGAATCAGGGTCCACAGCTCTTTTAAATGCTCAGCCTTCCTTCCAGTCCCAGTATAGTGATGTCCTTACCTGCTTTTCTTTGCTGGATTCCAGGCTCTGGAACAATTTGATACACCTGACAGAATCTCAACCACTTAATAAGGATTAAATCTGAGCGTCAGACCACCTAAACCTGGAGTTTGGACTAGGAAAGGCAGGTAGCTTGTGGATTAGATGGAGATCTTCCTCAGTTGTGTATTGAGACATCCTGTCTTGGACATGCTCTACTACAGTAGGCTCAGCAGAGATGGTGTCACTAGGTAGATAGCAATGGAAAAACTCAGCAGAGATACTTATACACTGACTTTGACCACTGATCTCAAAGATTTCTACAGGGAGGAAAGCATTGTCTATAACTCCCCTGTTATGGTTATTTTCAATATTTGTATCTGTTATTCCTTTCTCTTCTTCCCCTTTAATTTATATATTTTTTCATTTTTCTTATGTGTAAAATTGTTTTTCCTGGACATGTGTGCATGTAACTGATTATGCCTGGTGTCTTTGGAGATCAGAAAAGAGCCTCACATCGCCTGTGACTGTGTATACGTGAGCAGATGCTAGGAATTGAGGCCAGGTCTCCTGGAAAAACAGTCAGTGCTCTTTATCCCAAAGCCATCACTCAGTCAAGAGTTCCCCATCACACACTTACAAATTCTTACTGTTAAAATACAGTACTATTTTTGATCTCTCTGTCTTAAAAGGGCTTCTCACATTTCCTTCTCTTACAGGGTATGAACTTTATAGACACACTGTTCCTCATTTATGAAATGAGGATATATTTTTGTTCTGGTTTTTATATTTTCTTACTTTATTGTAATAATTTTAGAATTGGCTGTAGATCCCTCCCTACTTTAGACAGTGATTACTGATGTTGCAGAGTACTGTCATTATTATGAAGCATCTCCTTATTCACTATTTTATAAAATGTTGATCTCCATCACCTTCTGCTTATTAAAATCGAGTTGAATAGCTGAGCAGGCAGGGTAAGGTACTAAATCAAGGACTAAGGGAGTTCTCAGGTGGGGACCAAGAAGTTTACATTTCGATAAAGATGAGGAAGGATGCCATGGCTAGGCTAAAGTTCCAGGGATCAGTCCACTTGGCTGGGGACTAGGCCAGGCAAGAATGTTTGGTTAGAATACTCCAGAATCTACACAGATATTATATCTAAAACTTTTTATAAATATTACCATCTTCACATCATTATTCAGAAAACGAGGTTGAGCATAGAAGACTGAACTTTCACAATTGACAATTGACTTTTTGATAGTTTTTACTTAAATGTATGAGTACTGAAATATTTAAATATTTGGTCAAACCATGCTCTCCTTCAAAAATAACATGTTTTGGACACAGCACATACTCAATGTTCAAAATTTTCCTATGTAGAAAGATGTAGTAGATGACAACAGATTCATTTAAGTCTCAAGTTCACAGGCTAACCAACCTTGAAGAATTGACACATGTGCAAATTTTGTAAACTACTTAATGTAAAACATGACAAGGTACCCAGTGTGATGGATCCTGCCCTTTCTCTTTAAATTTAATGACATTTAGTGGGTGGGTATGTTGCCTGGTATGTCTCTACCTCAAACCTCTTCAGAAGACAGAATGTGGTCCGTAGGGATCAGAGTCGCAGAGAGTTGTGAGCAGCCATGTGGATACTTAGACTCCAACACAGGTTTCCTCTTACCTTCTGAACTATTTTGACAGGCTCACACTTTTTCCTTTTAATCTCAGCATTCCGGAGGTAGGTGCAAAAAGATCTCTTTGTTCCAGATTATATAATATATATAACAATTTCCAGGCCAGGGAACTTTATATAATTAGACTCTGTGTTCAAAAACCCCTTCTGAGAATATCAATAAAATATTTAATTATAATATAAAATATTTTAAATCTACTAAAATAAATATTTAATTACAATATTTAATAATATTCAAAATATCCTTCCTATGGCTACTGAGATGGCTCAGCAATAAAAACCACATGTTCTTGCAAAGGATGTGAACTCCATTCCTAACAGAGACATCAGGCCATGTACCACTTTCTAATATTCATCTTTTACTCTTTATGGTGACTCCTTTTTTATAGGTAAATGACTCTGTTACACCCCCTACACACACACACACACACACACACACACACACACACACACACACTCAGAGAGAGAGGAGAGAGAGAGAGAGAGAGAGAGCGAGAAACAGAGAACTTTACAAAGATAGAGAAACAGAGGCAGACAGACAGACACAAAGATGCACATACACACAAACATACAAGTACAATATATATAGCTTATTTTTCTTTTATGCTACATTTTCTTTTTTTTTAGTTTTTCTTTTTTATTAGATATTTTGTTTATTTACATTTCAAATGTTATCCCCATTCCTAGTTTCCCCTCCAACACCCTTATACCCTACCCCCACCTGCATATCATCCCACCCAATCTTGCCTCTTGCCCTGGCATTCCCCTATACTGGGGCATAGAACTTTCACAGAACCCCTTCTCCTCCCATTGATGGCTGACTAGGCCATCCTCTGCTATATATGCAGCTAGAGCCATGAGTCCCTCCATGTGTTTTCTTTGGTTGGTGGTTTATTCCGAGGGAGCTCAGGGAGTTCTTGTTACTTCATATTGTTGTCCCTCCTATGAGGCTGCAAACCCCTTCAGTTACTTGGGTACTTTCTCTAGCTCCTTCATTGGGGACCCTATGCTCCATCCAATGGATGGCTTTGAGTTCACTTCTGTATTTGTCAGGCACTGGCAGAACCTCTTAAGAGACAGCCATATCAGGTTCTTGTCATCAAGCTCTTCTTGGCATCCACAATAGGGTCTGGGTTTGGTGGTTGTATATGGGTTGGATCCCCAGGTGCGGCAGTTTCTGGATGGTTATTCCTTCAGTATCTGCTTCTCACTTTGTCTCTGTATCTCCTCCCATGGGTATTTTCCCCCTTCTTAGAAGGATTGAAGTATTCACACTTTGGTCTTCCTTCTCCTTGAGTTTCATGTTTTCATCATTGAGGGTATATCACGTGTATTCTTTTTTAATTGGTTTACCTCACGTAGGATGATATCCTCCAGATGCATCCATTTGTTTAAGGATGTCATAAATTCATTGTTTTCAAAAGCTGCGTAGTACTCCATTGTGTAAATGTATCACATTTTTCTGTATCCAATTATCTTTTGAGGGACATCTGGGTTCTTTCTGCTTTCTGGCTATTATAAATAAGGCTGCTATGAACATAGCAGAGCATGTATTCTTATTACATGTTTGAACATCTTCTGGGTATATGCCCAGGAGTGGTTTTGGTGGAACCTCTGGTAGTTCTATATCCAATTTTCTGTGGAACCGCTGGACTGATTCCCAGAGTGGTTGTACCAGCTTGTAATCCCACCAGCAATGGAGGAGTGTTCTTCTTTCTCCACATCCTTCCCAGCATCTGCTGTCACCTGATTTTATTTTTTAATCTTAGCCATTCTGACTGGTATGAGGTGAAATCTCAGGGTTGTTTGATTTGCATTTCCTGGATGGCCAAGGATCTTGAACATTTCTTTAGGTGCTTCTCAGCCATTCAGTATTCCTCAGTTGAGAATTCTTTGTTTAGCTCTGTACCTCATTTTTAATAGGGTTATTTGGTTCTCTGGATTGTAATTTCTTGAGTTCTTTATATATATTGGATATTAGCCCTCTTTTGGATTTAGGATTAGTAAAGATCTTTTCCCAATATGTTGGTTCCCTTTTTGTCTTATTGACAGTGTCTTTTTTCCCTACAGAAGCTTTGTAATTTTATGAGATCTATCTTCTTCTTCATTCCCCTCTTCTTTCCCCATTTTCTCTCATCATGGACCCTACATGTGACCCTCACCTCTGTAGATGAAAACATGCCTATCACTATTCACTCAGCTAATTGGCTGTAGTCGCTTTGAATTAAACAATGACTTTAAGTTTGGGAACAAGGTTTATACAACAGACATGGATATACCTGAAAGTTCACTCCTCAGGGGACAAGGAGATCTTGGGTGAGAGTAATTAGCATTTGAATACACAGCATCACTAGACCAACATCAACACTAAGTGGATCTGATAATCCAGTCTTTGGTATCTTGTTATGGAAATAGCATATGGAACATGAATCTGGGGCAGTGAAAGGTGAGTCCCTGATCATACTCAAGATTTGACTGTAGTCCTCTGTGTGTGGACCAGGAGATTAGGTTAGCATGAATACCAAAAGGAACATCAGGATACAGAAGGGAGCCATATAGAATGAACCCTCAAGTAGAGGAAGGAGGACCAGGACACCCCTACTAACATCAGGGAATATGGGAAACTTACCCCACATTCCCTCTCTTTGATAGAAAATAGGAGGTATGTGCTCTTCCTGAAGGATTCTAGGGAGTGCAGGGAAATATGCTCCTTTTCTTAGGCAGGTAGCAGCCACACATGTAGGAAGGATTTATCACATGGCTCAGAAATCTGACTATCTTGTCTCTGCAGAGGGCTCTACTACTTGGAGGGTCTCCTTAAGGAAAGTGGGAAAGGTGTTCACATATGTGACACTCTTCCAGGCCTCAGTGATCCAGAAGGGAAAGCAAGAAAAAATACTGATGTGTGTCTTAGGGCCCAAAAACAGTCTGTCCTGGAGAGTGTTCTATGAGAAATGGAGCAGAATCTCTATTGTATATAAAATCTAAACATCTCAGCATGTTGGCTATGCTGATAATGCTATTGATTTAAACTGCATCTCTCTTTATTTTCTGTCTGCTAAGCCTCATTTTGTAGACTGAACTTTACATGGGAAAACTTTACTTCATTTTGAAGAATTTCCAGTTCCATAGAAGGCTATTGGATGCTCTAGTGACTACTAGGAAATCTTGCAGTGAGTTAAGCATTTTGCCATCAGGTACTTCCCAACTTGTGCATTACACATGATTTTCCTTACATCAACCAAATTTATATATAAAATGCAAGTACTTTTTGAGATTTATTTGGATTGGTATTAGCATAATAAAGCTATATCCACCATAAACTATTTGTTTTTAATTTTCTCATTTATTTTTTAATGACTTACTTCGGAAAAGGTCCTCTGTGAGGAGCCGCCCTCACATTTGCCATTACAAGATGGCGCTGACAGCTGTGTTCTAAGTGGTAAACATAATCTGCACACGTGCAGGGGCAGTTTTCCCGCCATGTGTTCTGCCTTTCTCGTGATGACAACTGGGCCGATGGGCTGCAGCCAATCAGGGAGTAATACATACTAGGCGGAGGATAATTCTCCTTAAAAGGGACGGGGTTTTGCCATTCTCTCTCTCGCTTTCTTGTTCTTTTTCTCTCTCTTGCTTTCTTGTTCTTGTTCTTTTTCTTGCTTTCTTGCTCTCTCTTGCTCTTGCTCTCTTGCTCTCTTGCTCTCTTGCTCTCTTGCTCTCTTGCTCCTGAAGATGTAAGCAATAAAGCTTTTGCCGCAGAAGATTCCGGTTTGTTGCTTCTTTCCTGGCCGGTCGCGAACGCGTGTAAGAGTTGGTGCTGAAACCCGGGACGAGAAAACCTGGGACGAGAAAACCCGAGACAAGAAAACCTGGGACGGTTACCATCACCTGCGCAAGGAAGATCCCTCATTCCGGAACCAGAACTGCGGGTCATGGTAATGAAGTGTTCCCGTAAAACAGACTGTTGAGAAGGATCCGGCCTGGATTCAGAACTCCTCAGCTGGGGAACGGTGGTAATGAAGTGTTCCCGTAAAACAGACTGTTGAGAAGGATCCAGCCTGGATTCAGAACTCCTCAGCTGGGGAACGGTGGTAATGAAGTGTTCCCACAACACAGACTGTTGAGAAGGATTCAACTTCGTGAATTCAGAACTCTTCAGCTGGGGAACAGGGTACTCGTAAGTATAGCTTTACAAGGTAAGTCTGGCCTTGAACTTTCTAACGAAATTCAAGACAGTCTATCAGAAGTAAAGTGGGAAATAGCTTTACAAGGTAAGTCTGGTCTTGAACTTTCTAACGAAATTCAAGACAGTCTATCAGAAGTAAAGTGGGAAATAGCTTTACAAGGTATGTTTGGCCTTGAACTTTCTCTAGTGTTAGGAGCCTTTTTGTTCCTTTTCACATGTTATCAAGTGGTTAAGGCAGGGCTGAAAATTCTGGATGAAATTCAGGGCAATCTATCAGAAGTAAAGCGGGGAGAGAGAGTAGGAGCAAAGAGGAAATATGGTACACAAAATAAGTATACAGGCCTTTCCAAGGGTCTTGAACCAGAGGAAAAGTTTAGGTCAGGTAAGAATACCTGGGGAGAGATTAGAAGGAAGGAAAAGAAAAAAGATCAATTAGCGGAGGTCTCTAGGAGAAGGAGCCTATACTCATCACTAGATGAGCTCAAGGAGCCAGTTCTTAATAGTTCTGAATCAGATGAAAAGGCTATTAGGGCCTGGAAGGCGCTCTCCCGAGCAGGTGAAGCCACTGGACAACTAACAAAGATCGTCCAGGGACCTCAGGAGTCATTCTCAGATTTTGTGGCCAGAATGACAGAGGCAGCAGAGCGTATTTTTGGAGATTCAGAGCAAGCCGCACCTCTGGTAGAATAGCTCATTTATGAGCAAGCCACGCAGGAATGCAGAGCGGCCATAGCCCCAAGAAAGAACAAAGGTTTACAAGACTGGCTCAGGGTTTGTTGGGAGCTTGGGGGACCTCTCACCAATGCAGGCTTAGCGGCCGCCATCCTCCAATCCCAAAAATGCTCCATGGGCAGAAATGAATCAATGCATAGATCTTGTCCAGGAACAACTAGATGTATTATGGCAAATAGTTCAGCTGGGATGTGAACAAAAGTTTCCGGGATTATACGTTACTTCCATTCAGTATGAAAAATTTACTAGGGCAGCTAATTTGTCAAAAAGTCTTTCTCAGTATATGTTACAGAATTGGACGGCTGAATTTGAACAGACCCTTCAGGAATTGAGACTTGCCATCATTCAGGTCAACTCCACGCGCTTGGACCTGTCCCTGACCAAACGATTACCCAATTGGATCTCCTCAGCATTTTCCTTCTTTAAAGAATGGGTGGGATTATTTGGAGATACACTTTGCTGTGGATTAGTGTTGCTTCTCTGGTTGGTCTGTAAGCTTAAGGCCCAAACTAGGAGAGACAAGGTGGTTATTGCCCAGGCACTTGCAGCTCTAGAACATGGTGCTTCCCCTGATATATCTATGCTTAAGCAATAGGTCGCTGGCCATTCAGCTCTTGCACCCCACGAGGCTAGTCTCATTGCACGGGATAGAGTGAGTGTGCTTCAGCAGCCCGAGAGAGTTGCACGGCTAAGCACTGCAGTAGAAGGGCTCTGCGGCACATATGAGCCTATTCTAGGGAGACATGTCATCTTTCAAGAAGGTTGAGTGTCCAAGTGTCCTTCTCCCCAGGAAAAACGACACGGGAGCAGGTCAGGGTTGCTCTGGGTAAAAGCCTGTGAGCCTAAGAGCTAATCCTGTACATAGCTCCTTTACCTGCACACTGGGGATTTGACCTCTATCTCCACTCTCATTAATATGGGTGGCCTATTGCTCTTATTAAAAGAAAAGGGGGATCTGTGAAGAGCCGCCCTCACATTTGCCATTACAAGATGGCGCTGACAGCTGTGTTCTAAGTGGTAAACATAATCTGCACACGTGCAGGGGCAGTTTTCCCGCCATGTGTTCTGCCTTTCTCGTGATGACAACTGGGCCGATGGGCTGCAGCCAATCAGGGAGTAATACATCCTAGGCGGAGGATAATTCTCCTTAAAAGGGACGGGGTTTTGCCATTCTCTCTCTTGCTTTCTTGTTCTTTTTCTCTCTCTTGCTTTCTTGTTCTTGTTCTTTTTCTTGCTTTCTTGCTCTCTCTTGCTCTTGCTCTCTTGCTCTCTTGCTCCTGAAGATGTAAGCAATAAAGCTTTTGCCGCAGAAGATTCCAGTTTGTTGCTTCTTTCCTGGCCGGTCGCGAACGCGTGTAAGAGTCCTCAATATGTAGCTCAGGTTGATCTTGAACTAGCAAATATCTGGTTGACAAATCCTCTTCTTTGCTGGCAGTGGAGACATGTTAAAACATCTAGGACTATCAGAAACCAGGCTTTGGCTCTAGCAACTTTGATAGAATACTACAGAGATCTGTTGTGTGACAATCAGACACACTCCTTACTAGTGTCTTATTCACTTGAAAATGGATTACATGACATAAATCACATACATAGAACCGAGAACACGTACAATTCCTGTTGAAACCAGAATCCAAACCTTTCTGGATAGAGCATCAGACTCAGGCAAGAACAGGCTTAATGTTTACAAGAGAGAATAGCACAGACAATGAACAAGGCCCTGAAAATATCTGAGATATTTTCTTCACATTACCTAGATGAACTCGTGTATCTAAACAATAAGGATGAGGAGATAGAAAGATGCCAAAGGTGGAAAGGAAAGAGGTGAAAGCCCAGATGGACCTTGGGTGATGGCTCTTTCTCCTTGTAAACTTACTACATATAGAATAATGTACAGTCTAGAAATGAAGGGGACATCTTTGATCTAGATCTTGAAGCATAGTGGCCATGAAAAACTTGTACCTAGGCAAGGTAGTATATGCCTTTAGTCTCATGAGACTAAAGCTGACATATCACTCAGTCAAGGATGGGACAGGGCAATTTCCACATCCAGGCATGGTGGTACCCATATTTAGTCTAAGTCATATCTTCTTCTGGAGGCCTATATAAGGATAATAGAAGGAAGTCTCACTTTTCTTCACCTGCTTGCACTTACTTGCCAGCACATCTTTTGGAGCCTATTTCTTCAGGATTGTAGCTCATACCGAAGACCAGCTGAAACGCCTAGCCTTGCGGGACTGAACAACTACTACATTCTTGATCTTTATAGTCACAGATGTTGGGATAGTTGTACTGTAGATTGTAAGTCATTACAAAAATTTCCATGTATATTCTATAATTTTGTGCCTGTAGAGAACCCTGAATAATACACCAGGAGATACCTGTGCTCAGCCAAGGTCTTGTTTGATTCCACACAAAATCAATGTCCTCTTTGCAAAGGATTTATCAAAACAAACACAGAATTCATAAGGATATGAGCCTTTATTTTCTCCATACATTTTCCTCATCTTCAGGACATGAGTCAATCACACAATATGGAAAGAAGTTTCACAACTATATATAAATGCTATGCCAGGGCCTAGCAAACACAGAAGTGGATGCTCACAGTCAGCTATTGGATGGATCACAGGGCCCCCAATGGAGGAGCTAGAGAAAGTACCCAAGGAGTTAAAGGGGTCTACAACCCTATAGATGGAACAACAATATGAACTAAGCAGTACCCCCCAGAGCTCGTGTCTCTAGCTGCATGTGTATCAGAAGATGGCCTAGTCGGCCATCAGTGGAAAGAGAGGCCCATTAGTCGTGCAAACTTTATATGCCTCAGTATAGGGGAACGACAGAGCCAAGAAGTGAGAGTGGGTGGGTAGCGGAGTGGGGTGGGAAGGTCTGGGGGACTTTTGGGATAGTATTGGAAATGTAAATGAAGAAAATACCTAATTAAAAAGAAAGACAGAAGCATAAAGTTGAACCTCAGTGAAAGTTAAAGTTCAATTTGTATGGAGGTTTGCCATCCTTGCCTGTGTTGGAGCATGAGAGATAGCAGGGTATACACACAGTAAAGGTATGGATGGAGTTTGTTGCATGACCTTTTGCATCGTGTTCATGGAAGACATACACATAATCACAGTCAGTTGTAGAAAGAGAAGGAACCAGGTCTTGAAGCCACAATGGAGATGTCTTAGTTAGGGTTTTACTGCTGTGAACAGATACCATGACCAAGGCAAGTCTTATAAAAAGCAACATTTAATTGGGGCTGGCTTAAAGGTTCAGAGGTTCAGTCCATTATCATCAAGGTGGGAGCATGGCAGCATCTAGGCAGGCATGGCCCAGGCAGAGCTGAGAGTTCTACATCTTCATTCAAAGGCTGCTAGTGGAAGACTGACTTCCAAGCATCTAGGGTGAGAGTATTAAGCCCACACCCACAGTGGCACACCTACTCTAACCAGCTCATACCTATTCCAACAAGGCCACACTTCCAAATGGTGCCACTCCCTGGTCCAAGAATATACAAACCATCACAGGAGTAGAATCCAGAACTGGTATTGTATGGCTGGGTATCACATTAAGGCATCTCTCTTACACTGTCGATAAAAAGCACAAGAACAAATATGCTTAAATCGTGACATGATGAACAGCCCATCATATGTTCACACTATCCTAATTCCAAGAGTTCCCATACCACAGGGTTCTCTCCTCTGTTCATCTCCCTCCTAAATACCAGGCCATTTAGGGTATCATCTTTTAATGCTGTAATAGAAAGCTGGACATCCTAGGAATTTTATCTCCTAGTGAAAAGAAAATTAAGTCCAATTCAAAGCCATTGAAGATTGAATGAGATGAGGAGATATAGGCTGGCTAAGATTCCCCATGGGCTCCTTTCTATATTATTATAAGTTGTGCAGGAAATAACCATCACCGTTTTTACTGTCAAGGCAGAGCATAGCTGTCTCTTGTTTTACTCTTGGGAATAATCCCTTTTATTAGAGCTCATGGAGGCAGCAGGATCCAGAGGGCCTAGAAAAATCTCTTGATTCTTATCTCGGATAAGTGTCCAGGACTGTGACTGCAGATCCAGATAAATGTGATGGAAGAATGTACATGAAGAGGGATAATTGGCTGCCTGGATTTCTATTCGAAGTAGGAAATTTCCCTCAGATCTCTGGGAGCTGAGCATCAAGCCTCTGCCACCTCTGTCATTGAAGCTATGGATCTGGTCACTATTTTCTTTATGCTTCACAACAGAGTTAATGTCAGCACATAAACCCCAGGCTAAAGTAACAACTATCTGGAGGAAATCTGATGTCATGTGACAGGGCGCACACACACAGTCCAGGTTTGATGTTAAAGGAGGAGACATTTATACTTTGATTTTAGGATGAATTATACTTGTTCTCAATTTTGTGCATTTGACTTTATTAAATGTGTCAAATTTGGAAGAATTTACCAGTGAGCCAGTGACTCCCTCTTGCCCTCCAGGCTCAACATTCAGATTCTGACATGTATCTCAAATTTAAATATAGGTATTAGGAGTCCCTGCTAGGACAGAAAATGGAGCTGAGGCTGAAGGAAAGGCCGTCAAGAGACTGCCCCACTTTAGGATCCATCCCATCCACAGATATCAAACCTTGACACGATTGCTGATGCAAAGAACTGCTTGCTGATGGGAGTCTGGTATAGGTCTCCTCTGAGAATCTCAGTGCTTGACCAATACAGATGTGGATGTTCCTAACAAATCATTGGATTGAGCCTGGGTACCCCATTCAAAGATTTAGGGGACGGACTGAAGGAGCTGAAGGGGATTGCAACCCCATAGGAAGAACAACACTTCCAACTAACCAGACCACCTCAGTTCCCTTGCCCTAAGCTGTCAACCAAAGATTATACATAGATGGGTCCATAGTTCCAGCTACATATGTTGCTGAGAATTGCCTTGTCTGGCATCAATGGGAGGGGAGAGACTTGGTTCTGTGAAGGCTTGATGTCCCATCATAGAGTAGTTAGGAATGAGTGATTGGGTGAGTGTGGAGCAACCTCTTAGAGGCAAAGGGGAAGGGACATCAGATAGGGGTTTTTGGAGGGAGGACTAGGAAGGGGGACAGCATTTGAAATGTAAATAAATAAAATAACCAATAAAAATCGATTCACTGTTCCCACTTTTAGGCCTTCATTTTTTAAAAAATTAAGTTATTAATGAACTGAAGATTCCTGGAAATCACTCACCTCTTCTGATAGCAGTCACCTGATTTCCCCAGTTTATTCTCTGGAGAATCTTTAAGACTATGCATGCATGTCTTTTCACATTGTGGGTCTCTGATCCTTAAACTCCTGATTTTCCTAACCCTACCTTTCAGGTACCAACCTTACAGGTGTATGCTCTTATTCACATGCATTCTGTGAAGTTTCAAATTCTGTCTACTTATCCATGACTGTTAGAGACTGCATCCATTTAGCAAGTGACATGTACACGTAGGACATGTACAATTACGGTGTTAAATTTTTATTGTTATTGTATTGAGACAGAATGTGATGTAGTTAGGATGCCCTTTATCTCATGGTTTTTCTGCCTTTTCTTCTGATTGCTGGACTAGATGCATGAATGGGACTTACACTCTTCCAATATGAGAACTGTATAAATACACTGTCAGGGAACATTTTTTAGTTAAAAGGTTTTGAAACACTGTAACTAGTAAAAATGGCAATCTTTCCAAAAGCAATCTACAGATTCAATGCAATCCCCATCAAAATTCCAACTCAATTCTTCAACGAATTTAGAAAGGGCAATCTCCAAATTCATCTGGAATAACAAAAAACCTAGGATAGCAAAAAGTATTCTCAACAGTAAAAGAACCTCTGGTGGAATCACCATGTCTGACCTAAAGCTGTACTACAGAGCAATTGTGATAAAAACTGGATGGCACTGGTATAGCAACAGACAAGTAGACCAATGGAATAGAACTGAAGACCCAGAAATGAACCCACACACCTATGGTCACTTGATCTTTGACAAGGGAGCTAAAATCATCCAGTGGAAAAAAGACAGCATTTTCAACAAATGGTGCTGGCACAACTGGCAGTTATCATGTAGAAGAATTGATCCATTCCTATATCCTTATACTAAGGTCAAATCTAAGTGGATCAAGGAACTCCACATAAAACCAGAGACACTGAAACTTATAGAGGAGAAAGTGGGGGAAAGCCTCAAAGATATGGGCGCAAAGGAAAAATTCCTGAATAGAACAGCAATGGCTTGTGCTGTAAGATCGAGAATCGACAAATGGGACCAAAGCTTCTGTAAGGCAAAAGACACTGTCAATAAGACAAAAAGGCCACCAACAGATTGGGAAAGGATCTTTACCTATCTTAAATCAGATAGGGGACTAATATCCAAAATATATAAAGAACTCAAAAGGTGGACTCCAGAAAATCAAATAACCCCATTAAAAATGGGGCTCAGAGCTAAACAAAGAATTCTCACCTGAGGAATACCAAATGGCTGAGAAGCACCTGAAAAAATGTTGAGCATCCTTAATTATCAGGTGAATGCAAATCAAAACAACCCTGAGATTCCACCTCACACCAGTCAGAATGGCTAAGATCAAAAATTCAGGTGACAGCAGATGCTGGCGTGGATGTGGAGAAAGAGGAACACTCCTCCATTGTTGGTGGGATTGCAAGCTTGTACTATCATTCTGGAAAGCAGTCTGGCAGTTCCTCAGAAAATTGGACATAGTACTACCGAAGGATCCAGCAATACCTCTCCTGGGCATATATATCCAGAAGATATTCCAACTGGTAAGAAAGACACATGCTCCACTATGTTCATAGCAGCCTTATTTATAATAGCCAGAAGCTGGAAAGAACCCAGATGCCCCTCAACAGAGGAATGGATACAGAAAATGTGATACATTTACACAATGGAGTACTCTACTCAGCTACTAGAAAGAATGAATTTATGAAATTCCTAGGCAAATAGATGGACATGGAGGGCATCATCTTGAGTGAGGTAACCCAATCACAAAAAAACTCACATGATATGTACTCACTAATAAGTGGATATTAGCCCAGAAACTTAGAATACCCAAGATATAAGATACAATTTGCTAAACACATGAAACTCAAGAAGAATGAAGACCAAAGTGTGGACACTTTGCCCCTTCTTAGAATTGGGAACAAAGCACCCATGGAAGGAGTTACAGAGACAAAGTTTGGAGCTGAGAGGAAAGGATGGACCATCTAGAGACTGCCATACCCGGGGATCCATCCCATAATCAGCCTCCAAATGCTGACACCATTGCATACACTAGCAAGATTTTGCTGAAAGAACCCTGATATAGCTGCCTCTTGTGAGGCTATCCTGGGGCCTAGCAAACACAGAAGTGGATGCTCACAGTCAGCTATTGGATGGATCACAGGGCCCCCAATGGAGGAGCTAGAGAAAGTACCCAAGGAGCTAAAGGGGTCTGCAACCCTATAGGTGGAACAACAATATGAACTAACCAGTACCCCCCGGAGCTCTAGCTGCATATGTATCAGAAGATGGCCTAGATGGCCATCATTGGAAAGAGAGGCCCCTTGGTCTTGCAAACTTTATATGCCTCAGTACAGGAAAATGCCAGGGCCAAGAAGTGGGAGTGGGTGGGTAGGGGAGTGGGGGGGGGGTCTGGGGGACTTTTGGGATAGCATTGGAAATGTAAATGAAGAAAATACCTAATAAATTTTAAAAAAAGGAAAAAAGGGAAATAAAAGGTTTTGAAACAAGTTTTTGAGCAGTATTAACCTCTGGTATGGAATCCATTCCTATTTAAAATACTCAATGGCAAAAATTTAGAATTCCTTACTTGAAAATCACATGGAATGTAGCTCATGCTAACCTCTAAACACTCAGGCACATCAGTAGCTCTGGACTCCTTTCCACAGGGACTATGGCATTCCAGGAAACTACACACGAAGAAAGTCATTAAACCAAGTACTAGGCCAAAACAGAGGCCCTGCAACCACGACCATTCACAGCTTCTGGTTCTCATCTATTTGTCCACTCTGCACTCATTTGGAATATACTTAATGAATACTTTATCATCCCCCTCATACATAATGGAGAATTGGATCTCCAGAGATAGAGTCACATATAGTTGTGAGCAGCCATCTAGATCGTAGGAATCTGAATTTGAAAATTCTGGTTTCTTTGAAAGTCAGTTGTGTTAGATGGTGCTTTGCTAGGGCAGACATATGAATCAATGTTTTGATAAAGCAGACACAGGTGGAAGCATGTTTTGCTAAACCAAACATGTGAAAGGACTTGTAATGAAGGACTCTTTGCTAAAGGCATGCGTGGATTGGTTGGCCTTTCATTTCATAGATGAGATCTATTTGGTGACTCCGTAGAGAGAAATATTCCCAAGGGGGAAAAACAACAACAAACTTCTAGTAGTACTTTGGAAGCTTCTTGCTGCTTCCATGTCTAGGGCCCATTGGCAGATTGATGTCAGCTGATAGACTCCTGTTGAGTTTTTCTAAGACAGACTCACTTGCTGAGGCAAGATAAGTGCTGAGGTAAGACATGTGCTGAAGGAAGACCCATGGAGGACATGTGATATTTGGAATGAGTATAAATAGGACTCAAGGGCAGTGGTTAGTGGGACTTAGCTTGCTTGCACAGCTAGTGTTGCAATTCTTCTTAGTTACCTATATTCCCTGATCTCTGCTTCATTGAGAGAGGCATGGCAAAGAATTTCCTCTGGCATCCCTGCTGGTGTGGTCCTTCCTGCTAACTCCTACTCATTCCATAGAGGCATAGCAGTTTCTACTAGGTTGTGACACCCCTTCTGATACATGCTTGCTATCCCAACACTGAACTGGACTGCTAGTATATTTGTGAGGTGTTTGCCAGTGGATCTAGCTGCTGTTTTATGTGAACTGAATTGTTGATTTTCTGAGAATTCAGATGGGATTTGCTCTAAGGAACAAAATCTAAATAGGTCTACTCCCCATATATCCTAATAACCTTTCTTTTTCACTACTTCTGGTAGGAGCATTTAAGTACCCTTATTAAAATTAGGGGTGAGAAAAATTTAAGCTACAGGAATCCAACAATTTTCCTGGAAGAACAGCCAATGATCTTAACTGCTGAGATACCTCTCCAGTCCATACCTTTTGACTTTGAGTTCAGCATTCAGAAGGCAGATGTAAAGAGATTTTTATGTTGCTGATCAGCATGATCTACATAGCATGGCCCAGGTCAGGGAAGTTTATATACTGAGACCCCTATCTACTAAACTCTTTTCTGATGCTATTAATTATAATATTTAATTATTATATAAAATATTTTAAATTTATTAAGATAAACATTTAACTGTCATTATTGAGTACTGATAAAAATATTTTTCCTATGGCTGCTGAAATGGCTCAGCAATGAAAAGCAGTTGATGTTCTTACAAAGGACTGGAACTGGTTTCTCAGCATGGACATTATGACACTCACAACCTTCTATAATTCTACTTTCAGTATTTACCATGACCTCTTTTGTCTTTTACAGGCAACAATACGCTATGACTCCCTAGTCATATGCAAAAGTGACATGGGCAAAATTAGAGAGAGACACAGAGATAGTGACAGACAGACATACACACATACCACATGCAACGACTCACACACAAAGCCACAAATAAATATATATATAGCCTACATGTTTCTGTTTCATGCATTTTCTTATATTAAAACAAAAATACTTTTTTAAATGACACGATCTCCCATTACTTTCTGAAAAAGATAAAGAGCTTTGCCAAAATGTAATCATTGAAAAAAGATCTACTCTTTCTACCATAGTTGTGCCTTAAAAATATTAATTCTCTTTTAAAATATCACTCTTCTATGAACTTTTTTACAATATCTTCAATAAAGCAAGTGTCACCGTGCAGTGGTGGCACACACCTTTAATTCCACACTTGGGAGGCAGAGGCAGGCAGATTTCTGAGTTCGAGGCCAGCCTGGTTTGCAGAGTGAGTTCCAAGACTGCCAGGGCTATACAGAGAAACAATGTCTCAAACAAACAAAAAAAAATGTGTCTCAAAACTCTCAGGTCATAGCATAGTTAAGATGGATTGATAAAAATGCACTATGAAATTACATTGAGGTCCATTCACTTTATAAATGTGTAGAGATCCTGACATAAAAACCATTGGCAATTGTTGCCCTTTTCTCCTCAAAATTGGAATCAGAAATATTTTGTCATCAGGAACAGCAAAAGGCTTAGTTTAAGCAACTTGTCCCAAGACACTGCTTCCAGGATACCAGTCCCCAGAGGCGGGTCTGAGGTGGCAAACAGGACTCTAGAGATGCAGCACCCAGGAAAACATCTTTCCATTACCCATCCACCACTATCACTGTCACTCCCCTGGTGAACATTATTGTCTGGAATCCATTCTTTCCTGGGAGAAGAACTGACAAGGTTGTCAAAATGTTGTACACTCTCTTTACTGAGACAAACTTCCCTTTGCTTGGTAGTAGATTTATCTCTTTGTTTCTAATTATTTATAATGAGATTACTGACTAAATTCCAATTTCATGAGGCCCTTTGCTTCAGAAATCTAGTAGCCATGGACTGGCACTACAGTCTTTTCTTAGGATGTCTTTCTTCCTGCCAGAGAGCTCTGTGTTTCCATCTCAGTCTTCCATATCTGACGCAAGTGTCAGAATATAAGGGGGAATCAAGCTTAGAAGACATTCAGTTAGTGCCAGGGCATTGCACAGCTCACTCTCTACAGTGCTTCTCTTGACATCAACAGACCTGAGTTCATGTCAAAGAACCCAAGTCATATTCCTGGGATATGCCAGGCAGGTTATATGACAGTATAGTTAAGTAACCATGAGAATTCTACCAGAGAACTCTTATATCCTATAATCACTTTCATCAAAGTTGCTGGGTATAAAATTATTTTAAAAAATCAGTACCCCTCCTTTATACAAATGATAACCAGGCCGAGAAAGAAACAAACAACACCCTTTACAGTAGCCACAAATACTATAAAATATCTTGGTGTACCTCTATCCAAGTGAAAAATATGTAGGGCAAGAACTTCAAGACCCTGAAGAAAGGAATTAAAGATAACCTCAGAACATGGAATGATCTTTCCTGATCATGGATCTGTACAATAACTATAGTGAAATGGCCATCTTACCAGAAGAAATCTACAGATTCAATGCAATTCCCATCAAAAATTACAGTGCAATTCTTTACAGACATTGAAAGAACAATTTTCAACTTTATATAGAATAACAAAAAACCCAGAATTGCTAAAATAATCCAGAGCAATAAAAGAACTTCTGGGAATATCACCATCCCTGACTTCAAGCCTGTACTACAGAGCAAGAGTAATCAAAAGTTCATGGTACTAGCATAGAAACAGTCATGTTGACCAATGGAATTGAATCAATGACCCTGAAATAAACCCATACAACTATGGACACCTGATTTTTACTAAAATACTCAAAATTATACCATGTAAAAAAGAAAGAATCTTCACCAAATGGTGCAGGACTAAATGGATGTCTGCCTGTAGAAAAATGCAAAGAGATCCATACAATCCATACAATCAACAATCAATTAGTGGGACTTCTTGAAACTGAAAAGGTCCTGTAAGGTAAAGGACACTGTCAATAGGACACAACAATAGCCTATAGATTGGGAAAGGATCTTCACCATCCCTACCTTGGACAAAGTATTAATATCAAAAATTTCTACAAATTCAAGAATTTAGACACCAACACAAATGGCCCAATTAAAAATGGTGTACACAGTTAAGCAGAGAATTCTCATCAGAGGAATCTAGAATGGGTGAGAAGAACTTAAAGAAATGTGTAATGTGCTTAATCATCAGGGAAACGCAAATCAAAATGACCCTGAGATTCCAACTCATAGTCACCAGAATTGTTAAGGTCAATGAAATGGCAGCACATGCTGGCAAGGATGTGGAGCAAGGGGAATACACCTTGATTTCAGGTGGATGTACAAAATTCTACAACAACTTTGGAAATCAATGTCAGGGTTTCTCAAAAAAATCAGTGAGTGATTCTACCTCAACACCTTGTTATAACACTCCTGGGTCTATATCACAAAGATACCCTACCTTACCACAAGGACACTTGCTCAACTATGTTCACAGCAGCTTTATTCATAATAGCCAGATACTAGAGACAACCTAAATGTCCCTCAACTGAACAATGGATACAGAAAATGTGGTACATCTATACAATGGAATACTCTTCAGCCAATAAAAGAAAGACATCATTAATTTTGCAGGCACATGGATGGAGCCTGAGAACACCATTCTGACTGAGGAAACCCACTCCTCAAAAGAAGTGGATATTATCCATAAAGTACAAAACCTACAGGACACACTGCAGAGAGTTACATAAACTAAGATGGAAGGCTCAAGCAAGGATGCCTGAATTGCATCTAGAAGGGGGAAGAAAGTCATCATATGAGGAAGAAGGAAGGCAAGAACTGAGCAAGAGAACAGACAGGGAGGTGGATGGGGGTGTTTCTGTATCAGGTGCTGGGAGAAATAGGAGAGAAGGCCAGAGGGTCAGGAATATGAATGGAAATGTACAGCATGGTTGGGGGTGTGATTGGGAGGGCATCTCCAGGATATCCCAGAGACCTGTGATGTGGGTTGTTCATTGGAATCAATGGGCATAACCTTAGCTGATACTTACGGCAGTCAGAATATGAAACAAGGAGGGACCATGTACTCCATTGTAGCCAGGCAAGCATTCCATTTTAGCAATAGAGACACTAATCTACCACAATATATTTGACTTAAAATTTATCATGTCTACAAGAAATGTGGGGGCAGAAGATAGTTCAGAGATGAAGGAATGTCCACCCAATAACTGCCCTAACTTGAGACCCATACCATGAGTAAGTGCCAATCACTGACACTGCTAATGATGCTCCTTTATGCTTGCAGACAGGATCCTAGCATAACTGTCCTCTGAGGAACTCCATCCAGAAGCTGACTGAAGCAGATTCAGAGACAGACCCACAGCCAAGCCTTGGATGGTGCTCAGGGAATCTTATGGAAGTGTTGGGTGAGGAACTGAGGTCTCTGAAGGGGATAGGAACTCTGCAGGAAGACCAACAGAGTCAACTAGCCTAGACATCTGGGGGATCTAAGAGACTGAGCCACTAACAAAAGGCTAGATAATCAGGCTAGGCCTATGCTCCTACACCTATGTAGCAGATGTGGAACTCTGTCTTCTTGTGGGTCCTTCAACAACTCAAGAAAGGGCTATCCCTAAAGCTCTTGCCTGTCTGTGGAATATATTTCCCTAATTAGAATGCCCTTTCTGGACTCAGTGGAAGAGGATACACCAAGCCCTGCACAGTCTTGTTGCCAGGGTGGGGGTAAACTGAGGAGGGTTTTCCACCATTCCAAAGGAGACATGGAGGGAAATAGGGCAGAGATTGTATGAGGGGTACTGTGGGTTGCGGGCAGTGATTGGGATATAAAGTGAATAAAAGACTTTTTTTTTTAAATCCCAAGTATGTTTACTGGGAAATATGAGGATAAACACAGGCAGAAATTATTTTCACCTCATTATTGAATTTTGGAAAACAGTTGTTACTTTTTGTAAGCATTTTCTTTATATGCAATTTGTTAATACGTTCAATGAAGCAAATGTCTCAAAATTTGAATTTTAAGTGTGTTGAAGTTAGGTTGACACAATCCACACAATTATAAGTTGCTCTGAGAACCATTCTCTTATTTCAGCCATTGTAAACATCTTGATATTGTAACTGTTGAGGCTTACCGACTCAATAGCTTTTCATATTGACTCAGAAGAACATTGTGATCATGGCCAGGAGAGCAATCATCAGTGTAAACAACTTGTCTTACCACACACTGCACCTCAGATCTCAAGCATCAGAGCTAGATCTGAGCTGGTGAATCAGGGCCCTAGGGACTGCTCTTATAGGAGTTCATCTTTCCATGCCCCAAACCAAACAGTTTATCACTACTTTTGGGAATTGTTAGAGAAGACAATCAGCCTCCTCTGTATCAAGAATATAAAGTGAACACATACTAGTAGAGTCAGTCTGCACTCACTAGCAGGATGCAGACCTTTGAACCCAGGGCTCTCCTCCTGCTGCTCATGGTTATCCTGGCCAGCACCAAGCATCCAAACATTGAATGTGGAAATTTGAAGGGTAAGGACCTAACATGGCTAAATAAGGGGACTCCATCCCTCAGGGTGTACAAACCATCACAAAACTATAAACAAGCTAAAACTGCAAACCAACTTTGGGCAGCATGAGTTGTGTGGTAAAAATAATACAAGACACTCTTCCAGAGTCAGAAGGGACAGTGTTGATTCTGGGCATGCAAGAGGTAGGTGAAATGCCATCTAGAGTATGGGTGAGGGACAGGTCAGGTGACTCCTTATTAGGAGTCTTAGGAGAGTTGTGATCTCTGCTCCACATCAGGAAGTTTCATAGCTTCACCTAAGGCTTTACAGTTAGGGACAAATTGAGAAAACACTTGAGCCTGTAGAGGACATTTTTATTCAGAACATGCCATGCCTGTTGCTTTGGATTTTGTCAATTTAACACCAGCTTTCTTTAAACAGGAAAAGGAAATTCTATGGAGAATATGCTTTTATCAGGTTGCCTCTAGACAAGTCTGTAAAGGTAGGTGCTCTTGAATTATATATGAAAGCAGGATGAGCAACCAGTAATCAGCAGTCCTCCATGGAATGCTTCTGTGTCTGTGTTCCTCCCTTGAAGAACTACTTTACTGTTGAAATGTGACCTGGTGTGGGACAGCGCCCTAGTCTCCAGTCGAGCTGAGGTCTGAACCCCGGTAGAACCTGATGGTGATAATTCACCTACATGGGACAGTAGGCGTTCCCTCATGTCTCCTGGACCCAAGGCTTCTGTTGAAGTTACCGCCCCTACAGCCCCCACAGGAGAAGTGTGGCTAGTAGTCACATAGACAATGTCCCAAGTTTCTTGACCTTCAGGCTAGACTCCTCCCAGTTACCTAGCAACAAACTGATAACAGCCCACCATAAGAGGGGCTGCTTGGCCCCACCTCTCTCTCTCTCTCTCTCTCTCTCTCTCTCTCTCTCTCTCTCTCACACACACACACACACACATTCTCTTTTTTTTTACATGCCTATATACTCATTTGTTTATTCTGAAAGCATCCAGTTTTCATATATTAGTAATTTCAATGTTACACTCTTGAATAAAATGGTGAGAAGATGAGGAGCCTGACCCTGTGGGAGCTAAGTAGTCTAATACAGAGTTCATAAAATTTCTTATAATGATGACCTCTCATCTCACACACACACACACACACACACACACACACACACACACACGGACACACACACTTACATGGCGGGTATATATTCAATTCCCAATTCTTTGCCTCTTTACACATGTATTGATGACCTGATTTCAGTCCTTTATAAGATGTGTAATAAATGTCACTCACATGCATTCTCTAATTTCACGTAATAACTGACCATGGGAATCACATTTGTTTTCATATAGATTTAAATTCAATACTACCATGGTAACAAACGATCTATTTTAATCTTTCTTAAGCTTTGGATTTATTTATTTATTATTTATTTATTTATTTATTTATTTGTCATATTTACTACATTAGAGGTATTACAACGTATTTATTTGCCTTCATATCTCACTCAAGTTTTTCTTTCTATGTGCAGTAAAGAAAAGTAATGGGAAATACTCATAAGATAAAGCCACTTTACATTTTCAACGTATGTTAACCATAAAATTAGCTCAAAGATTTCATCTGATATGCTTTATAAAAACATACAAAGTTTCGCCAGAAAATTGAATAGTTGATAATAAACCATTTTCCACTGACATCTTCATATTTGAAAGATTTTTATAGATTCTAAATCACTCATTAATTTATCCATCAATGCTATACCTAGTAAGATACCATAATTTTTCTATGAGAAATATTTTATTACCATCTTGATTTTCTGCTAATATCAATAAAACCCATGGATAATGCAGAGGATTTTATAAATCATAGAAAACATAGAAAATGAGTATATGGTAGGCTACCTCAGAATGTCAGGTAGTAAGATGCCACAAGGTAGCAGGATGTCAAAGCACACACACATTCTCTTACTCTCTCCTCTCACTCTCTTACTCTCTCTCCCTCTTGCTTTCTCCCTATTACTCTAGCCTTTCATCTCTCTCTCTTTTTTCCCTTCTCACCTCTTGGCCATGGCTGGTCTCTCTCTCTCTCTTTCTACCTTTTCTCTTTCCCCCTACCTTTCTACAATAAAGCTCTAAAACCATAGACTGTCTCTGTTCATCAAGGCCCACTGTGCTTAGATGATGGGACAGGCTTTCTCCTAATGAGCCGTTTCTAAGCTCCTGATGGAAGGCGTTCCTGTGCTCCAGCCACGGACCAGACTAAGGACCCTCATCTGTGTGGGAACCTTTCTCTTTCTGCCCTCTCTCCTATAACTCTGGGGCCAAGGGTGTTGCCCTGGGGCCCCTGGTATCGGGGGCTGCCCCTTGTCCAACACCCACCAAGTGGGGTCAGTGGCTTAGATGCCCACCCTGTGCCAAGTGGAAAGTGTCCAGCAGCTCTCCCGAATCTGCCTGCCCAGAGCACAGGAGCTCTAGACAGACGTGGGCTCTCTCCCTCCCCCTTCCTTTCCCTACACCCCGGTAGCCCACAACCTGAGACTTCTCAGATGAAATAAACTCTTTCATCCTCAAGTTATTTTTGGTCATTTTTTTTTGTCACAGCAATATCAAAGGTCATATATCACAGGGCTCCTGAGGTCACATTAACAACTAATAGAGTTTACAAAAATCCATTTACAACTTAGACTTCAAGACCTTCAAGCAAGGAAGTGAATCCAAGGATGAACTTCGGTTGAAGTGAATGCACAGCTTGACCCTTAGCATGGGAGCAATAACAAAGAGTCAAGTAGGGACATTGTCAGATTTTACCCATGTGCTTGGGATCCAAGCTCTGATGTTAGCATCAAAGAGAGACCTTTGAGAAACCACTGGCCTGGTAAAAACCAGAAGGATCAGAATATGCAAACCATGCATGTTCCTTGTAATATAAACAAGTATACTTGGAGTCACAAGACCTATTTTTACTCCAAGTGGCCTTTGCTCCATATAAACTCGAATGAAATAAGAGTCTAAAAATTAAGTTCCCAACAGAGTCAGTACAGATGGATATAATCTACAGAAGCTAATTTACCATAGACATACACAGAAATTCCAAATATGTATATGTTGCAGGATTTTTCCTGTCCGATCACTTGGACAATGAGAGGCTAGTAATTAGACAGGAGAAGGGAGGTGGATCGAGGAGTTGAGGAGACAGCAAGTGAGGTCTGAAGAGGAGTGAGAGAACCTGAATAGAGGCTGATGTGGTGTTATCAAAAGGTTAGAATAACTGTGTTAAAGCCTTATCATTATCATTTGGCTCTCAACTTATTGTATTGGAATCTTGTAAATTGTATTATTCTTGACATATAAATCTGATTGGCTAATTAAGCATTAAGAGTCTTGATTCTACCTGGTAACTAGGTGTTTGTTGAGGTGGCTAACCAGGGGTGTATAGGATGTTGTGTGAAGTCAAGAGGAACTTGGGGGCCCTGTCCGAGAGATAGCCCTGTGGGAGCCATGTGACCTCTCAGGGCTGGCAAATGGCAGGCCGAGAGACTGAGCGAGTGAGATCACCTGGCACAGGGGCTTTCTCTAGAGAGTTCTTAGCAGCAGCAGGAGCACAGGAGCATGGCCTGGTCCTGCTGAGAGTTGGTGGGTTCATTTTTTAATATTTCCTGCAACATGTATAGACATCTGGAGATGAAAATGGTCTAGAATTGCTAACTTATTGATGCCTGAGTTGGAACTCACTAGGAAGTTTTGACTCAGACCAGGAGCACATGGATCAGCATAAAGTCACTTGTACTGAGACTTTACTTCCCAAAATACCTGGCCCAAGATCTTAGTTAGAGTGAAGGGGCAGCTTCTAGAGTTCCTAGTTTCCAGGAGTTAATTCTTTCATTATGAAACTCACCATGTCTGTTTCTAGAGACAGCATTCACCTAATGCAGAATTAAAGTTAAAAAGTGAAGCAAGACCAGTCCTGACTCAGCCTGTCTTCTTAAAGCAACGCGAGGACACCTGAACCCTGACCCTACATGATCCATGTCTTAGATCCAGAACAATATGTGTGACTCCAGAGTTGGGGAGGAAAGAGTCTGCACAGAGGAGCCAGGGCTCTGACTGGCTGGGCTGTGTCACTCAGTAATCTGCATTTCTGCTTTAACTCAACTTGACTCTCCCTCTCCTCCTTTGGGGAGCTGGTCTCTTCAGTGATCAGCAAATATACCTGGCATTTGTTGAGAGATATTGTACAAAATTAGGACATGGAACCATGTAGGACTATAAAGAGCCTCAGTCTGCAAAACAACCTTGTGTAGTATGAGTTTTATGGACCAAGGTGAGAGACCCACTTTTCAGAGTCACAAAAGAGCGTCCATTCAGGGAAAGCATGCCATAGGTGGAAAGATAAGGTGCTATGTAAGAGGATTTGAAGGTCAGGAAGGATGTCTCCAGCTAGGTTCTAGGAAGTTTCATAACTTCCCTTGAAGCCTCAGCAGCTAGGGCCAAAGTAGCAAACAATTGAGCTTGTATAGGACATTTTTATTTATACTATGTCTTAGTGGATGTTTAATTTTGTCAGTTTCACATGTATACAGGAAAAGAAACCTCAGCGGAAAAATATCTCAATCAGATTGGCTCTAGGAAACCTGTAAGGTGTTTTATAGTTGAATTATTGACACATGAGGGCCCAACCACCTGACAATCAGGTGTTCTAGGATTAGATATGAAAGCCATTAAACACAAGTTGTTTATAGAGTGTTCCTGCCTCCAAGTCTCTATCTTCAGATTCCTGAATAACTATCTCAATGATGAAATGTGACCTGGGACTTGTCATATGAAATAAACATTGTCTTCAACAAGTTAGTATTGGTCATGGT
Organism: Mus musculus; assembly: GCF_000001635.26. Lineage (NCBI taxonomy): Eukaryota > Metazoa > Chordata > Mammalia > Rodentia > Muridae > Mus > Mus musculus. Next base: position 2,976,671 of record NT_187004.1, on the reverse strand, counting down.
GTCCTGTCACAGCAGTAGTAAAGCAGACAAATAAAAACCCATCATTGGGCAAGAACTGCATCTTCACAACTAGCCCAAACTTGCTTTTGAGAGTGTGCACTGATTTTAATGGTTAATTTTAGTTTTACCTTCTGTGTAAGTTTGAGTGTGTGTGTGTGTATATGTGTGTGTTACATGCTAATTAATTGGAGATGCCTGTAGAATTCAGAAGAGAGCATCTAATCCCATAGAGCTGCAATAACAGGTATTTGTGAGTGGGTCCTACATGAAGCTTTGAAATGACCTCAGCCCCACTCCATGAGCAGTAAGTACATTAAAAAACTAAGCCATTCTCCCAATCCCAGGGTCATGAATTCTGACTTCCTTTCTTTTCTGGATCTCAGGGTCTGCAACAATTTGATTCATGGGTCAATTCTCAACCACTTACCAAGGAGTAAATCTGAGAAGTAGACCTCCTAATTACAGAGTCTGAATAAGGAAAGGGAGGCTTGTTGGAGATTTGAGAGAAATCTCTCTCTCATGTGTGTATTATGAAATCTTGTCCACCACATTCTTGGAGACCTTTCTTGTCAGAAAGTCCAGACATCCTTAAAAACTGGGACATAGCACCAAGCTCTGGCAAAGGACCGAAATCTGAGTTACATCTAACCTCACAGCCTGTGATTCAGCAGGGAGGGAAAAACTGAGGTAGAGGAAGAATTTCTTATTCTGCATGACCACTGATTTCCATTTTTGAGCCTGCCATGCAACAGCTATAGAGCCATGGAAGCTATTCCAGGGCACAGACTCAAACTTTGACACCTAGAAAAGATGAGATCTAATAATAGATGCCAGTATAAACACAAATGTGTCAGAAGGAGGCTGCATCTTCATAGGACCCATGGAAAGGTTAAGGGCAAGGACACTTGGGTTCTTATCTCAGAGATATTAAATGATGGCCATAACATAGAATGTTGTACTGTAGGTCTCAGTCTTGAAGGTCTATGGGGGGGGGGGGTCAGCCTGGTTTCCTAGGCAGACACTACAGACAGATTTGAGCTGTAGTTCATCAGAGATTTGTCAATAATACATTATCTTTCTCAGGTCTTGCCACTTTGATTGGCCTCCTATGGAAATGGTACACATGCCATGATACAGGGATCAGGATAAACAACTTATCCCCAGAGAGGGCTCCCTGGATACCAGGGCCCAGAGCTATATTTGAATGGGGGTGCAAGGTTCTAGGGATTCCTCACCCAGTGGTTAATCTTTCCATGACCGATTATACCAGTCTCTATCACTCCCATTGGGAATTCTTAGAGAAGGCTGAAGATCAGAGGTGTAAAATAAATAAGGACATGTGTGGACCCTGTCCAGGTCTGCTGATTCTAAGTGATTTCCTCTGAGTCTGGCCTCCTGCAGCCCTAGTTCTCATTGATAGAGAATTATAGAATTATATATTGATAGGTAGACATACATACATACATACATATACATACATACATACAGATAGAGAGAGACACACACAAAGACAGAGGGACAGACAACAACAGAAAGAGACAGAGATAGAGAGAGTGAGACACAGAGAGAAAGATAGGAGACAAAATACTGAGAGACAGACAGAAAGTAAGAAGGAGAAAAAGAAAACACAGAGAGAAGAAACCAGAGAGGGAGGGAGGGAGGGAGGGAGGGAGGGAGAGAGAGAGAGAGAGAGAGAGAGAGAGAGAGAGAGAGAGAGAGAGAGAGGTATTTTTTAGTGTTTGGATAGCTCAGTGTTGAGGAACTGTGGGTATTCTTGCAGAAGTCTTAGGCATGTTCTTTCTTCTCTGGATTTTCAGGGAAATGTGGTAGTCATAGTGTTCCATGGAAATACATGCATGTAAAACATACACATACACATAAACAAATGCATTTCTCAAAAGTGAAATTGTAAACTACAAAGAAAAGCCCAAACCTACAGTGACACACTTCCTCCAACAAGGTCACACATACTTCAAAAAGGGCACATCTCTGAATTATATCACTTAGTGGGCCAAACATTCAAACACATGAGTCTATTTGTCCAAACCTATTCAAATAACTACACCCACTGCCTTAGTCAGGGTCTCTATTTTTGTACAAACCGTCATGACAGGAAGCAAGTTGGGGAGTAAAGGGTTTATTTATATTATACTTCTACAAAGTTGTTTATCACCAAAGGAAGTCAGGATTGGACTCAAGCAGGTCAGAAAGCAAGAGCTGATGTAGAGGCCATGGATAGATGTTACTTATTAGCTTGCTTCCATTGCCTTGTTCATCTTATTTGGTTTCTTTATCTATCTATCTATCTATCTATCTATCTATCTATCTATCTATCTATCTATTTATTTATTGTTATTTTATTTTTATTAGACATTTTCTTCATTTACATTTAAAAATTTATCCCCTTTCCTCACTTCCCCTCCAACCACCCCCCCAATCCCATTCCCCTTTCCCCTGCTCACTAACCAACCCGCTCCGGCTCCCCTGCACTGGCATTCCCCTATACTGAAGCATCGAACCTTCATAAGACCAAGGGCCTCTCCTCTTATTGATGTTCCACAAGGCCATCCTCTGCTACATATGCGACTGGAGCCATGAGTCCATCCTTGTGTATTCTTTGGTTGGTGGTTTAGTCCCTGGGAGCTCTGGGGATACTGGTTGGTTCATATTGTTGTTCCTCCTATGAGGCTGCAAATCCTTTCATCACCTTGGGTTTTTTCTCTAGCTCTTTCATTGGGGACCCTGTGCTCAGTACAATGGATGGCTGTGAGCATCCACTTCTGTATTTGTTAAGCACTGGTAGAGTCTCTCAGGAGACAGCTATATCAGGCTCCTGTCAGCAAGCACTTGCTGGCATCTACAATAGTGTCTGGGTTTGGTAACTAGATATGGGATGGGTCCCCAGGTGGGGCAGTCTCTGGATGGCCTTTCATTCAGTTTCTGCTCCAAACTTTGTCTCTGTATCTCCTCCCATGGGTATTTTGATTCTCCTTCTAAGAAGGACCGAAGTATCCACACTGTGGTCTTCTTTCTTCTTGAGCTTCATGTGGTCTGTGAATTTTATCTTGGGTGTTCCGAGTTTCTGGGCTAATATCCACTTATCAGTGAGTGCATATCATGTGTGTTCTTTGGTGATTGTGTTACTTCACTCTGGGTAATATTTTCTAGTTCTATCCATTTGCCTAAGAACTTCATGAATTCATCTTTTTAAATAGCTGAGTAGTAATCCATTGTGTAAATGTACCATTTTCTGTATGCATTCCTCTTTTGAAGGGCATCTGGGATCTTTCCAGCTTCTGGCTATTATAAATAAGGCTGCTATGAACATAGTGGAAGTGTCCATCCACTGCAAGACTGGTGTCCAGTGGCTCCCAATCCTGGCTGTGGTTGTTGTCATTCCTCTGCTAGGTCAAGATGATCTCAGCAGCATAGAAGTCCAGGGCCCAGCACTTCATGGTGATTTTCCCTTTAGCTCTGAGCTCATGAATTACCAATGTTTTAGGGTGTCTGAGTGGAACAATTTGAGATTTCAGAAATTTTCCATTATTCCCGGAGATGTAGCTCTGCTCATATGAACATGTATGAAATGGAGGTGAGATATGTTTCGCAGCAGAGGGGTAGATCTTACACAGAAGCCTAAATACAGGGTTTATGTAGGATAATCCATTCCTTGGAATGTTCAGAATCCAAAAAGCCAGCATAGAGCAGGCGACTTTTGTTCTCCATCTAACAAGATTGCCCTCTGTATGGTTTGGAAATAAAGCACTGAGTGTGAACTTATGTGCAGTGGGCCTTTAAATTCCAAATGCCATCCTCACATCCCATGCTGGTTTATGGCCAATGAGGGGAAATCAGGCTGTGGTAGGATACGTTAAGGAGAGGGATAGAGAGATTTCTGGCTGGGCTAGGGAGGAGAAAAGCCTTTCATATTGCTGCGTAGGATGGGGTGGACTCTTTTTGTTTTACAGTCTAGTCATTATTACCCTCTGACAGTTCCTCATCCCATTCCTCCTCTGTCTCCCAGAGGATGCCTTCCACCCCACCAGACCTCCCCCCTCCCTGGCACCTCAAATCTCTTGAGGGTATGTGCTTCTTCTCTCACTGAGGACAGATCAGGCAGTCCTCTACTGTATATGTGTTGTGGTCTCATATCAGCTAGTGTATGCTGCCTGGTTGTTGGCTCAGTGCTTGGAAATCTTGGAGATCCAGCTCAGTTGAGACTGCGTGTCTTCCTATGAGGTTACCAGCCTTCTTAGTTTCTTTCAGCCTTTCCCTAATTCAACCACAGAGGTCACTGGCTTCTGTCCATTGGTTGGGTGTAAGTATCTGCATCTGGCTCTTTCAGCTGCTTGTTCGGCCTCTGAGAGTGCAGCCATACTAGGTTCTGTCTGTAAGCACACCATAGTATCAGTAATAGTGAGACTTGGAACCTCCCCTTGAGCTGGATCCTGATTTTGGCTGGTCACTGGATCTCCTTTCCCTCAATCTCATCTCCATTTCTCTTCCTGCAGTTGTTTCAGACAGGAACAATTTTGGGTCAGAGTTTTTGACTGTGGGACGGCAACCCTTTCCCTCCACTTGATGACCTGTCTTTCTAATGGAGGTGAACTCTACTAGTTCCCTCTCCCCACTATAGGATATTTCATCTAAGGTCCCGCTCTTTGAGTCCTGAGACTCTCTCACCTCCCAGGTCTCTGGTACTTTCTAGGTGATTTCCCCACCCTGCTCCCCATATCCTGTCTCATGAGGTTGCCAGTTTCCATTTCTCTGCTGGCCCTCAGAACTTCAGTCCTGACGGCCTCAATTACCTGATCACGTTCCCCTTTTCCCTTCTCTGTCCTCGTCCCATGCAGGTCCCTCTCCCTCTGATCAACTTCACTTTTTTCTTCTCCCTTCCAAGTGGGATTGAGGCATCCTCACTTGGGCTCTCCAGCTTGTTAAGATTCGTGAGTTCTGTGGATTATATCCTGAGTATTCTGTACTTTTTTGGCTAATATCTACTTATTAGTGAGTACATACCATGCATGTACTTTTGGATCTGAGTTACCTCACTCAAGATGATATTTTCTAGTTCTATCCATTTCCCTGAAAAACTCAAGATGTCTTCATTCTTAATAGTTTAGTAGTATTCCATTGTGTAAATGAACCACATTTTCTGTATCCACTCTTCCATTGTGGACATCTGGGTTTTTTCCAACTTGACTATCGTAAATAAGGCTGCTATGAAGATAGTGAAACATATGCCCCTGTGGCATGGCAAGGCCACTTTTGAGTATATGCCCAGGAGTGGTACAGCTGGGTCTTCAGATAGATCTATTTCCAATTTTCTAATGAGCCTCAAGATTGATGGTTGTACTAGTTTGCAACCCCACCAGCAATGGAGGAGTGTTCCTCTTCTCCATATCCTCCCCAGCATGTGCTGTCACCTGAGTTTTTGATCTTAGCCATTTTGATTGGTGTAAGGTGGAATCTCAGGGTTTTTTTGATTTGCATTTCCCTGATCTCTAAGGACTTTGAATCTTTATTTAAGTGCTTCTCAACCATCCCCAGAAGTTCTTTTATTGTTGAGAATTATTTTGCTATTCTACACTTTTTGTTATTCCAGATGAAGTTAAGAATGGCTCTTTCCATATTTTCCATGTTTGTGAATAATTGTGTTGGAATTTTGATGGCAATTGCATTGTATCTGGAGATTGTTTTTGTTAAGATGGAAATTTTCACTATGTTAATCCTACCATTCTGTGAGTATTGGAGATCTTTCCAGCTTCTGAGACCTTCTATTTCTTTTTTTTTTTTCAGGTATTTAGAGTCCTTGTTATTACAGATATTTCACTTTCTTTGTAAGAGTTACACCAAGATATTTATACTATTTGTGGATGTTGTGAAGAGTGTTGTTTCTCTAATTTCATTCTCAGCTTGTTCATAATTTGTGTAAAAAAAGGCTATGGATTTGTTTGAGCTAATTTTCTATCCTGCCACTTTTCTGAGGTTGTTTATCAACTGTAGGGGGTCTCTGGTGGAATTTTGGGGATGGCTTATGTATACTATCATATATCATCTGCAAATAGTGATACTTTGAGCTTTTCCTTTCCAATTTGTAACCTGTTGATCTCCTTTTCTTTAACTGCTTTATCTAGAACTTCAAGTACTGTACTAAGTAGATAATGGGAGAGTAGGCAATCTTGTCTTCTCCCAGATTTCAGTGGGATTGCGTGTAGTTTCTCTCCATTTAATTTGATGTTGGCTGTTGTTTTGCAATAACTTGCTATATATCAAGGCTATTTGTGCCAAGGGAAGTAATGTTGAGAGTGAGCTGTGAAACAGTCCAGTCACTAACTGGATGTCTTCTAACCTTGGTTCCCACTTATATTATGACAATTGGTTCAGATACAAAAATGTATTTTACCTTGAGACTGACAAACAGCTCGCTATAGAAGGAAGGAGATACTGAGGATAGACTGTAGTGAATGTCTGTGGCTACTAGATTTCTAAAGCAAATGGTCTGATGAAATTGAAATTTGCTCAGGAGTCTTATGAAAAATAGAAAGAGATATGTTTGCTACCAACCAGAGTGAAACTTGTCTCAGTAAAGAGAATATACAAGATTTTGACAACCTTGTCAGATCATCTCCCAGGAAAGAATGGACTCCAGAAAATAATGTTCTCTAGGAGAGTGATACTGATAAAGATATGTTGGTAATGGAAAGATGGACTCCTGGGACCTGCATCTCTAGAGTCCTGTTTTCCACCTCAGACCCACCTCTGGGCACTGGTATCCTAGAAGCAGTGTCTGTGGACAAGTTGTTTACCCTAATCCTTCTGCTGCTCCTGTTGACAATATCCTATTGAGAACATGTTGGGGTAAAGAAGTGAAGAATTCCCAATCATTTTTAAGTTAGGATATCTACACACTTAGAAAGAAAATTGACCTTAATGTAATTTCATCTATGCACTTTTATCAATTTATTATAACCATGCTATGACCCAAGAGTTTTGAGACAGTTACTTTATTGAAAATATTGTATTTTTCAGGCACTAGCCAGTGCCTGACAAATACAGAAGTAGATGTTCACAGCCATCCATTGGACTGAGCATAGGGTTCCCATAGGTTTTACAGAAAGAACATAAAGTGTTGAAGTGGTTTACATCCCCATAGGAGGAACAACAATATGAACTAACCAGTAACCCCTGAGCTCCCAGGGACTAAATTACCAACCAAAGAGTACACATGGTAGGACTCATGGCTCCAGCTGCATATGAAGCAGAGGGCGGCCTAGTCAAACATCAATGGGAGGAGAGGCCCTTGGTCCTGTGAAGGCTCTATGCCCTAGGGTAGGGGAATGCCAAGGCCAGGAAGCAGGAGTGGGTGGGTTAGTGATCAGGGGGAGGAGAAGGGGGGAGGGGGTTTTCGGAGGGGAAGCATGGAACAGGGCTAACATTTGAAATGTAAATAAAGAAAATACCCAATAAAAAAGAAAATATTATAATGAATTATTTAAAAGAATGATATTTTAAAAGAGTATATATTTCTCAAGGAACAACTATGATGGAAAGAATAGATCTATATGTTTTCAGTATTTACATTGTGTCATGGGCCTTTCATTTTCCTTACAGTAATGGGTGACTGTGTGTTTTAAAACAGTATTTTACTTTAAGTTTAGGAAAATTCATCTTACAGAAACATGTATTTGTCATATTGTGTGTGTGTCTGTGTTTGTTCATTTTTCTCAGTCTCTGTGTCTCTGTCTCTCTCTGTATGTGTTTGTGTGTGTCTCTCACTATCTCTCTGTCTCTGCCTATGTTTTACCCATGTCATGATGTTTTTATGTGTGTGAGGTATGTGTGTGTGTGTGTGTGTGTGTGTGTGTGTGTGTGTGTGTGTGTGAGTGTGAGTGATCGTAGAGTACTGTTGCTTGCAAAGGGCCAAAAATGTCATCATAAATATCAGAAGTGGAAGTCTAGAAGGTTGTGAGTGTCATAATGCTGGGAGTCCAGCTCTGGTCCTTTGCAGGAAGAGCAACTGCTTTTCATTGCCCAGCCATCTCAGCAACCACGTGAAGAATATTTTATCAGTATTAAATAATTGCAATTAAAGATTTATCCTAATAAACCTATATATTTCATATAAAAATAATTATCTTTCTTAATATTGTCAGAAGAGGATTTTTTTATATGAGATCTAAGCATATAAACTTCCCTGACTTGGTTCTTGCTATGTAGGTCATGCTGGCCTAGAACACAAAGATCCCTTTGCATCTGCCATTGAATGCTGAGCTCAAAGGCAATAGGTATAGACTAGAGAGATATCACAATAGGTAAAACACTGTCTGCTCTTTCAGTGAAGACGTTTTGGACTCCTGTAGCTTAAAATTCCCTCAACTATATTTTTAGTAATTGTTCTTAAATTGTTTAAGCTTCTGTCTAGCCCACCACCCACCAGAGGTAGTGGAAAGATAGGTTATCAGGATGCATATGTAGACCTGTGAAGAAATTATTCTTTGGAGCAAATTCCATCTGAATTGTCAGGAGATCGACAGTTCGATTCATAGGAAACAGCAGCAGTTCAATCCACTAGCATACACTTCATGAATTGCCAAGACCAGCCCTGGCGCGGGGTTTCTAAATTCTTTGTTCTTCTTGAGGCAGTGAAAGGGAAAGAGCATAGATGGGGTTAAGCCTTTGTCTTATGAGAAATCTAGGGTTGCGTTATAATAAAAAGTTTACTTATCTAAGTCTAAGTTACTATGCCATTGTAGCTGACCTGCCTTCTGTGATCATCTGAGGCCAGAGACTAGTCTCAGGCACTTAGCTCCTCATCCTAAAACAGCAGGAGATTAAGTGAAGGATTAATTTGTAGAGCCTTTTCCCTATTGTCCAGATGCCTCTTGCTTGTTGGGCTAGGGGGAGCAATAAATTTCTATTGAACCAGGAAAAGAGAATAACACTCTCAGAAGGAAAAACTTTTACATAAGCAAATATGCATAATCTAACATAAATTCATATACAGGTTCATGCATGCTCATTTATTCATTTATACATTTCCATTCAAACACAGCTGGGTCCAGTTTACATGTATTCTCACAATTACATACTTACACACACACATGCATGCATTCTCACAATTACATACTCACACACACACATGCATACATTCTCACAATTACATACTTACATGCACATCCGTACTTACATATGCATATGGAGCAAAAGACCAAGCACTGGTGCAGAAAGAACTCACTCGTTCTGGATGAAAATGTGCTCCAATCTTTATTACACAGAGAAAGAAAAGGCGTTTACCTTTTTAAATGCTAAATGAATTAAACCCGTGTTTGTAAGAAAAAACCTTTGTTTCTTTTGTTTCTGCGAGTGTTATTCTCTTTTAATAAGACTAAGCCTGTCGTGTCCTTATCATGGGAGCCGTTCTGTCCCATGGTAAGGGGAAGCCTGCCTGCTGCTTCTGCTCTCTGAAGCATCTTCTGTTTTCCTCTTTCCCTCTGCATTCTGCACATTGCTCTCTTAGTATTTTATGTTACCTATAGTTTCTAAGTTATTCCACTCTGCCTTCTCCTTCTAATTTAAAAAGTGTTCTGTCTAAAAACTCCTCAGCTCAGTTCCTCTCTCAGTTCAGTTCTTCTCACCTCCGTTCCTCTCACCTCATTCTCTCAGTTCTGACTCTTCTCTTTGTCCTCAGCCCTTAAACATCTTTCAGAACACATGATCACATGTTTAAACGTTCATCAAAAGTTCACATAGAAAATCAAATCATAAATTGAAACAGAAGTTTACATGCATATCCATTAGGAGTAATTATCTAGCTAAACATCCATCACTTGTCTCAGCTCCACAGGTTCACCAAAGTTTTAAAACCATAACTAAGTTATTAGTGAAGATTTGTATAGATAAAACCAGTCAATATTTTATCTTCTGTTCTAGCACCTATAATAAATCGTTAGTTCCCTATTTATGATCTTCAGTTAATTGTTTTACAGCCTCTTGGAATGTGCTCTGTGTAGGAGAAAGTCTGGTTACTATCTAAGAGCAATTAGCTGGTGACACTTGGGAGGCTAGCAGAGTTCTCATCACAGTTTTGACTATCAGAAAAGGACCTAATAGCTGTCCCACTATAAATGAGCTTAATAATCACTGTTATAATTTTAGGAATTTTTATAGAAACATCATAAACACTTAAGCCATCTATTTATCTATATAACATCACTATAAGACACATCTTTGTGGATCTGCAGAGATCTGCTCCAAAAGGGTGTGCTATTATTTAGTGATTATTATATGTTTAATAATAACAGGAAAAACATATTAATAGCAGGAATCTTTCCTAAAATGAATCCCTTACAGCCTTGCACATCTGTCACAGATTATATAATAATCTGAAGCAGGCCATTTCAGGATGATTACCTGCTAGTTATTAGTCCCATTATGGTTCCTAACAATGATTATACCAGGACTTCAGTTCTTTAGTGTCCTGATAGCAAACATGAATCAGCAGAGCTGGTATGACCTAAGAGAAACAACTAGGCCTCAGTGGAATCTGCACAAGTCCGCAGGAAGGACCAGAACCGGCATTGATGCCAGGTGAAATTCCATGCCATGCCTCTCAAAATGGATCGGAAATCAGCCAAGATGTGGGACAAAAAAAGCATTTGAGTCCTATTTATGCTCCCTCCAAACATCACATGCCCTGCACATGTCTTGCCTCTGCACATGAGTCTGTCTTAGCAAACTTCCATGTGAGTATGTATTAGCTGATATCACTCTACCCGTGGGTCCAATATGTGGAAGCAGCAATAATCCGCCAGAGCACCACCAGAAGCTTTTTGGTGCTTTTTTCTCTATGAAGTCACAACAAATGGATTTCATCTATGCAATGTAAGGCAAACCAATACATGTATATTCTTAGTGAAGAATCCTTCATTACAAGCCTTTGCACATGCTTGGTTCAGCAAAACTGTCTTTCACCTGTGTCTGCTTTAGTGAAACATTCCTTCACATGTCTGCCTCAGCAAAACACTAGCCAATACAACTGATTTTCAAATGAAACCATAATTTTCTTTTTTTCCCATTTTTATTAGGTATTTAGCTCATTTACATTTCCAATGCTATACCAAAAGTCCCCCATACCCACCCACCCCCACTCCCCTACCCACCCACTCCCCCTTTTTGGCCCTGGCATTCCCCTGTACTGGGGCATATAAAGTTTGCGTGTCCAATGGCAAATTCCAAGTCCTAGTACAAATGACTGCTTACAACTTTCTGTGACTTGAGGCTCTGGAGACCTTATTCTAGATTCTATATGAGTGGGATGAGAATATATTAAGAATATTCCAAATGAGTGCGGGTTGGGCAGATAGATAAGAATCAGAAGCTGTGAATGGCAGTGGTTGCAGGGCCTCTATTTTGGCCTAGTATTTGTTTTAATGACTTTCTTTGTGTACAATTTCCTGGAAAGCCAAAGTCCCTGTGGAGAGGAGTCCAGAGCTGCTAATGTACCCGAATGTTGGGAGGTTAGTATGAGATTCATTCCATGTCAGTTTCAAATAAGCAGCTTTAAATGTTTGCCATTGATTAAGTTAAATGGGAATGGAACCCATAGCTAATATGTACAAAAAGCTGTTTCACACCGTTTTAACTAAAACATGTTTTCTGACAGTGTATTCACACAATTCACATATTATAAGAACACATGGTCCATTCATGTATCTACTCCAGCACATCAGAAGTGGTAGAAATACCATGAGGTAAAGATCATCTTAAACTTCCTCTGATCCTGTCTCAATGCAATAATAAGAAAAAATTAAAGCAACAATTGTGTATTTCCTACCCATATATGTTACTTGATAAATTCCTGCCATCTCTTATAGACATGGACAACTAGACAGACTTTAAAACTGCTCCCGTGTCCAACAGTTCCTCTTCCCATTCCTCCTCCAACTTGCTTCCCCATGCACCAGGTATCCCCCTTTCTGGGGCCACAAGACTCTCAAGGTTTAGGACAGGTGTTTTAGTATTTAATGCTACACTGGACACATTCAGGGTGCATGGAAATATGTGAAGGACAAACAGCTGTACACATAATAAAAGTGAAAATTTTATTAAAGGGAGAGAAGGAGAAGAGAATGACAGATACAAACACTGAAAACAGCCACGTTAGGAGCGATTATAGAAAATGCTCCCCCTCAGGCTCAACTACATCAGTGGCCAAATCTGTTTTCTTTTTTTTAAATTTATTAATCATTTTATTTGTTCACATTTCAAATGATATCCCTCTTCCCAGTTACCCATCCACAACCCCCTTTACCCCATCCCCACTCTCTCTCCTCCCCTTTGCCTCTATGAGGGTGCTCCCCCACCCACCCCCAAATTCACACTTCACTGCTCTAGCATCTCCTTATAGGTGTGTATCAAGCCTCCACAAGACCAGGATCTCCCCTCCCGTTGATGTTAGATAAGGCACTCCTTTGCTACATATGTATTTGGAGCCATGGATCCATCCTCTTTGGTTGGTGGTTTAGTCCCTGGGAGCTCTGGGTGGTCCAGTTGGTTCTTATTGTTCTTCCTTTGGGGTGGCAATTCCATGCAGCTCCTTCAGTCCTTCAACTAGCTCTTCCATTGGGGTCTCCAGGCTCAGTACGATGATTGGCTGGGAGTGTCTGCATCTGTCTTTGCAGCGAACAGCCATACCAGGCTTCTGTCTGCAAGTACTTCTTAGCATCAGCAATAGTGTGGGAATTTGGTGTCTGCAGGTGGGATGGATTTCTATGTGGGGTGGTCTCTGGATGACTTTTCCTTCGGTCTCTGTTCCATTTTTGTCACTCTCTAAACTTTGGACAGGACATTTCTGGGTTAAAAACTTTGGGATGGATGGGTGGCCCTATCCTTCAACTAAGGGAAGTGCCTTGCTACTGCAGGTGGTCTCTCAAGTTCTATGTCCCCTTTGTTGGGTATTTCAGCTAAAGACATACACCACTGGGTCCTGAGAGCCTCTTGCTTCCCTGGCATCTGGGACTTTGTACTGACTACACTCAGTTCTCCCCCCCCCACCCCCCCCACTGTTACATATTTCTATTCAATTTCTTGGCCCTCTGTACTTCTCTCTGGTCCCTTATAATGCTGCCCCCCTGGGTTTTTTCCCTTCCCCTCCTTTACTCCTGCTGAGCTGGTCCCTTGTTATTTCCATATTGACACTCACCATTCCTGCTCAGTCTGGGGTGGGAAAGCAAGTTGAGATCTCAATTGTTTCCCACTATCTCCATGTATTACACATAGCCTACAATAAAATATAAACCAGGGCTTCAGGAGCCCAGCCTAAGAGAAAAGGGTGTAGAAATAGCACAGCTGGTAGGAGCCTAAAGATAACATGACATGGGACCTTTCTGACCTCCTGAACCTGAAAATGTTCACTATGCTGGGTGGTGAACAGGGCAGAGAGCTCTGGGCATGAATGATATAGAAACCCAGGCAGGGACAGCTAGGATACAGAGCCTGGAGTGTCTAGAAAGCTTATGGTCAAGGCTAGGTGCCCTTGCCTGTGATGGTGCTGCACCGAATTCATGCAGCTTCACAATGAGGTTCTTTTTCTGAAGACCTGCATTCATTTGCCAGAGTCTAAGTGAAGGCCAGGAGGGATGCCAGAAGCAAGAGGAAGGCTGGAATGGCAAGTTCTTCCTCCTAAATGATGGTACAGATTTAGTTCAGAATGGTTCTTATTCACAAAACAAGTTTGAACTTCTGTAAGAGGCTGACTGGCTTCCCTAAGAATACCTGTGGCAGGGACAAAGACTTACAGGGTCATGGAAAGATCAACTACTAGGAGCAAAATCACCAAAGACCTGCTTCCCCACTGCAGATGTAAGTCTGAACCCTGGTATCCTGGGAGCAATGTCTGGGGACAAGTTGCTTACAGTGATGCCTGTACCTGTACTGTTGACAATATCCTGCTGAGTCCTGGGCCAGATGCTAAGTCCTAGGCCAGGTATAGAGTGGACTCTAGAACAACCTGGGCGGGAAAGGATGCATCATTATACACATAAGAGAGAAAGTCTCCATCAAATCCATAAGCAACCCTTTATTCCTCACCCAGACTTCACATTTAGGAGGTCAGCTTCTCACATTTACTTCTCAGTAAGTAATAGAGGATCTGCCAGATGAGTCAATATCTTCTAGTCTCTGGGATCCTACACAAGAAAGCAGGGAAAAAATCATAACCCTGGAATTGGAATGGTGACTTAGGTTGTAAACATGCTTATTATTTATGCAGTGTCCTTGAGGTCATTTTCTAGCATCATCAAAGGCCCAGTGTTAATCCCTTGTTATTGCTGCTCCATTGGATTGCATGCCCTCTTTTGGATCCCACGGTGATCTCCATTCAATTGGCATGTACTACATACAGACTAACATGCAGAAAAGTAAAAACTAAATCTAAGCATGAAACTCATGTCTTGTCTCAAAAATTAGTTTGGGGTATTGTGGAGTTGCCATACGTGCCATTGATGGTTTGTTTTAGTTTGCTTTCCTCTTGCTCTGACAGAACAAAATTATGAAACCAACTTGAGAAAGAAAGAGCTTATTTCATGTGACGAATTCCAGGTCACATTATGTCAGTGAGGAAGTTAGCACAGGCATTCAAGGCAGGAACAAGGCAGGTCCATGGAGAACTGCTGCTTACTGGCTTGTTCAACCTGCTTTCATATATAATCCAGAAAAACCTGCTGATCTGTGAGATGGGTTCTTCCATATTAATAAAATCTAGAAAATACCATACAGACTTGCTTAGAGGTAATCTGCTGACAGTATTACCTGCAATAGATTCCTTTTCCTGTATAAAGGTAGATTGTGTCAAAGTTTAAAAAGTAGATCAATAGGCAGGACATGGTCTGAATGAGAAATGGCCCCTAGAACCTCAATTGTTTTCTCTCTTAGTTTCCAGTTGATAGCATTTTGAGGGAAGTTATGAAACTTCTTTGTTTTGGATCATAGCTGGAGGAATCCTTCATGCCATCTGAAACTTGACACAGTTCAGAGATCACCTTCACATTTAGAATATGTGAAACATCTTGGTAAACAGCCACCTGACATATCCCTCACCCATACTCTGGAGGACCTTTAACATAGAGTGTGACTCCCTAGCGTTATCACTGTCTCTCATGACTGAAAAAATGAGGCTTGTCTCATTCTTCAACACAACTCATATTACTCAAGGCTGGTTTGTAGATTGAGCCTGTTCATAGTTCTCTGATAGTTTCTATATGGTACTATTTCCTATTATGTGACAACCCTGAAATGTCACATAAAATGTCAGGTAGATTGTGTGGTGATTTCTTATTTCTGCTCTCCATTAGGGGAATAGGGGGAATCTGATGGTTTAAAGCAGAAATGGAGATTCCCTGCTTCTGCATCCCAGCCAGTCTGAGCCCTAGCTCCTCTGTACAGAGGCTCTTTCCCTTTTAAACTCTATACTTATTCATATTACTCTGGGTGGACCAAATGGGTTCAGGGTACAGGGGTCCTCATTTAACTTTAAGAGTACAGGCTGAGTCAGGACTGATCTCCATTCACTTTAAAACCTTCATCTGTATTAAGTGGTTGCTGTTTCTAGGAATTGCCAATAGGAAGGAAAGACAGGGAGACTTGAGTTTTGGAAGGGTTAACTCCTGAGAAATAGAAACTCTAGACCCTCCCACCTTATTCTAACCCAGCTCTTGGGCTTTGTATTTTGGGGTTCAGTGTCTGAGGACAAGTTGTTTTACCATGATCCATGTCCTGATGGACTGAGTCACAACTGTCTTCTGAGTCTCATTTCAGGGACAATATGGTGGCAATTCTAGGTCAACAAAATGTCAATATATACTTAAAAGCTTTGCATATCTCATAGGTAAATTTTTATGTGGATTATGTGCATCCATACTTACTATGATGTGAAACTGGATTTTGAGACCTTTATTGAAGTTAATATAAAATATCTGCAACCTGTGTTCAAAATATGTCTCGAAGAACCAAAGACACATGTTCCTATTGGAGTGGAACTGCAGGGTGCATGGATTTAGAACCTTGTGATTTTCATCAGGTTCAAAAAGACCTCCCTTTGGTTCTAATATCAGAGATGGGATCATGGGCTCATGGATACAATTCAGCCATAGCCCTAGGCATCCCTCCTTGAGTGCTATGTTGAGAACCAATGTGTCATTTGTGGCTCAGCAGTGAGAAGCAGCTGCTGTTTGTGTGAAGAACTAGAACTGGATTCCCAGCATAGGAATTAGGCAGCTCATAAACTTCCGTATTTTCACTTCCAGTATTTATGATGACAAATGTTGGCCTTTACATGCAACAATACTCTGTGATCTCCTCAGACACATACAAAGAGTGACACAGGCAAAAAACAGACAGAGACATAGTGACAGACAGACATAAACTCACACATAAAGAGACAGAGAGACAGAAGGACACACACACATGCAAACACACACACATACTGCCACAAATGAAATATATATATAGCCTATATGTTTCTGTTAAGATGCATTTTCTTAAATTAAAATTAAAAACTGTTTTAAAAGACACAACCACCCATTACTTGAGGGAAAAGATAAAAGACTTTGCCAGAGTATAAACATTGAAAAAAGATCATTTTTTCCACCTTAATTGTGCTTTGAAAAATACATAATTCTCTTTTAAAATATCATTCTTTTATGAAATTTCTTACAATATCTTCAATAAAGTTAGTGTCTCAAAACACGTAGGTCACAGCATGCTAACAATGGATTGATAAAAATACATATATGCATATTACATTGAAGCCCATTCACTTTCTATGTGTGTAGAGATCCTGACATGAAAATGATAGGGAATTGCTGACTTATTCTTCCTGAAACTGCACTCAGAAAGATGTAATCAACAGGAGCAACAGAAGGATTAAGGTAAATAACTTGTCCCCACAGACTGCTTCTAGGATACCAGTCCCCAGAGGTGGGTCTGAGGGAGAAAAGAGTACTCTACAGATGCAGCACCCAGGAGTGCGTCTTTTCATTACCAACCTATCTCTATCACTGTCACTGCCTGAGAGAATATTATTTTTTAATCCATTCTTTCCTGAGAGATAATCTGATAAGGTTGTCAAAATTTTGTAAACTCTCTTTCCTGAGCTAAGCTTCCCTCTGCTTGGTAGCAGACTTATCTCTTTCTTTCTATTTTTTTTTTTTCATCATGAGACTCCTGAGCAAATTCCAATTTTATCAGACCCTTTGCTTCAGAAATCTCATAGCTACAGACTTAAATTACAGTCTATCTCAACAGAGAGCTATTTGTTTCTACCTCAGTCTCAAGGTAAAATATGCCTGTATGTGAGGCAACTGTCATAATATAAGTGAGAACCAAGGTTCATGAGAGGACTGTTTGACAACTCACTCTCAACAATGCTTCCCTTGACACCAATAGCGCCAATATACTGCAAACCAACAGCCAACAACAAATTAAATGGAGAGAAAGTACACGCAATCCCACTGAAATCTGGGAGAAGACAAGATTGCCTACTCTCCCATTACCTACTTAGTACAGTACTTGAAGTTCTAGATAAAGCAGTTAAAGAAAAGGAGATCAACAGGTTACAAATCGGAAAGGAAAAGCTCAAAGTATCACTATTTAAAAATGATATGATAGTAAACATAAGCTACCCCCAAAATTCCACCAGAGACCTCCTTCAGCTGATAAACAACTTCAGCAAAGTGGCAGGATATAAAATTAACTCAAACAAATCCATAGCCTTTTTTTTTACACAAATGATAAACAGACTGAGAAAGAAATTAGAGAAGCAACACCTTTCACAATATCCATAAATAGTTCTGATGTCATCCCTGCGACAAAAAGTAGGATATTCCTCCAGACCCTCATGGCCCTGCTTTCTTCCTAACCTTTCCACAGGTCAGAGTGGATACCCTTGTGCTCCAACTGCCTGCCAATATGGTGTGCTCTTGTCCCTGAGACCAATGCAATAACTTATGAGCTGTGAGCCATCTGAACTATTCCACAACTCCCGTTTTTTCCCATCTCTAGTTTGCTTTGATTAGATCCTCTTTTGATTTCCATCCACTATCATTTTGATTTTGAGACATTTTCTTCTGTAACAGCTTTTCAGATGTTATATGCTACAGAGCCAGGTAGCTATATCAGGGGAGCTTTAGATGGGGGAAGACAGAGGACAGATTCTCGAATTGGAATACTTTGAGTGTGTGAATATGGCTGTGCAAAATGTTACAGCTCACACACACTGATCTGAATTGCTTCATTTTTTTCTTCTCTACAAAATGAGACAGTGGCCTCCTGTAATATTGAGTCTTACAAGTATGGTCCTGTTTCTGCTTCTCCTACAGTAATTCCAGTATTTGTGGAATTTACTATCCTTATCTGCCACCTGACTCTGACTTGATGTCTGTCCATTATCATCATAGTATCCAGAAGTGAGTAACTCATACAAAACACCAAGCTCTCTCTCTACTTGGACTTGAGTCTCTTCCCCAATAATCCCTCTGGTTACAACAGAGGCAGGGCTAGACATCCCCCATCACTAACTGAACTTTTGTTGTCACTGAGATGCAAATTCATGCTTCCTTCTTGTAACACATGTTGTATGTGTGAATTTGTTTTGCAATTTATTGCATGGTGGGTGTAGTGATTTGAATAGGTTTGGACCAATAGTCTCATGTGTTCAGATATGTGGCCCACTAAGAATAATAGTACTAGGAGATGTGCCTTTGTTGAAATAGCTGTGGCCTTGTTGGAGGAAGTGTGTCCCTGTGCGGGTGTGGGCTTATCCAGTCTTCTCTTGTTTGTCTTCAGAACAACATGTAGAAATCTTAGTTCCTCCAGAGCCATCTATGCCTGCTGATATGCTGCCATGTATCCTGTCATATTAAAAGCCTGTGTTTCTGAAACTGTAAGCTAGCTTTAATTAAATGTTGTCTTTTATAAGAGGTGCTTTGGACATGGTGCTCTTAATAGAAATGGAAACCTCAACTAAGAGAAAAGATTAGTGAACTAAAATGGAGTCAAACTTAATGGAGAAAATATAGGTGAGGGTTCTTATAGAATTTTTGTTTGCTGTGCTAATTACATTACTTCTGGAAACAGAAGAAGGCTGCAGAAACAAGTTTAGCCAGGGTTGTGTCCCATTGTTCTTCTGTGAGACTGGAATTTTACAAGGTAACTCTCTGAGTTGTGTCATCATGCTAGCTCAAACACTATCCTTTCAGTAAAATCTGTTCCACCAAGACTTGTGATGGCAAGGATTCAGGCATTGTCCATTGTCAGAGACCAAGGTTTTATGCTCAGCCTGTTCAATCCACAGACTATGCTACAATAAAACAGACAGACCTTATTTACAATTTACAATTTCACTTTTGAGGGATACATTTGTTATCATGTATGTGTATAATTGTTTTGTTCTATGTACTACCATGACTACCACATTGCCCAGAAATCTAGAAAAGCAAGAACAAGCCTGAAACTTATGTATCAGTACCAACATGTCAGGAGCCATAATGGGACAAGCTAATAGCTAGCAGGTGATATGCCTGAGATGGCCTGCTTTGGACTATTATATAATCTACAACAGGTTCACCCTTATTAAACAAGGCTATAAGGGATTCATTTTAGGAAAGATTCCTGCTATTTATATGCTTTTCCTGTTATTATTAAACTTATATAACAACTACTAAATAATAACACACCCCTTTGGAGCAGATCTCTGTAGATCTATGAAGATGCACTGTCTTGTAGTGATGCTAGAAAGACAAATAGATGACTTCTTAAGTCTTAATGATGATCCTAAAAGAATTCCTGAAATTATATCTGTGATTATTAAGCTCTTTTATAGTGGGACTGCTACTAGGAACTTTTCTGATAGTCAAAACTGCAATGCGATCTCTGCCAGTCTCCCAAGTGACACCAGTTAATTGCTCTTAGATAGTAACTAGACTTTCTCCTACTCAGAGCACATTCCAAGAGGTTGTTAAACAATTAACCAAAGGTCATAAAAAGGGAATTTATTTATTTTTTTAATTTATTAGGTATTTTCTTCACTTACATTTCCAATGCTATCCCAAAAGTCCCCCATACCCTCCTCCCCCATACCCTCCTCCCCCCACCTCCCCTACACACCTACACCTACTTCCTGGCCCTGGTGTTCCCCTGTACTGAGGCATATAAAGTTTGCAAGACCAATGGGCCTCTCTTTCCAATGATGGCCGACTAGGCCATCTTCTGATACATATGCAGTTATAGACACGAGCTCCAGGGGGTACTGGTTAGTTCATATTGTTGTTCCACCTATAGGGTTGTAGACCCCTTTAGCTCCTTGGGTACTTTCTCTAGCTCCTCCATTGGGGGCCCTGTGATCCATCCAATAGCTGACAGTGAGCACCCACTTCTGTGTTTGCTAGGCCCCGGCATAGCTTCACAAGACACAGCTATCTCAGGGTCCTTTCAGCAAAATCTTGCTAGTATATACAATGGTGTCAGCGTTTGGAGGCTAATTATGGGATGGATCCCCGGGTATGGCAGTCTCTAGATGTTCCATCCTCTCCTCTCAGCTCCAAACTTTGTCTCTGTAACTCCTTCCATGGGTGTTTTGTTCCCAATTCTAAGAAGGGGCAAAGTGTCCACACTTTGGTCTTCGTTCTTTTTGAATTTCATGTGTTTAGCAAATTGTATCTTATATCTTGGGTATTCTAAGTTTCTGGGCTAATATCCACTCATTAGTGAGTACATTATCATGTGAGATCTTTTGTGATTGGGTTACCTCACTCAGGATGATGCCCTCCAGGTCCATCCATTTGCCTATTTCATAAATTCATTCTTTTTAATAGCTGAGTAGTACTCCATTGTGTAAATGTACCACATTTTCTGTATCCATTTCTCTGTTGAGGGGCATCTGGGTTCTTTCCAGCTTCTGGCTATTATAAATAAGGCTGCTATGAACATAGTGGGTCATGTGCCCTTCTTACCAGTTGGAAAATCTTCTGGATATATGCCCAGGAGAGGTATTGCGGGATCCTCCGGTAGTACTATGTCCAATTTTCTGAGGAACCGCCAGACTGATTTCCAGAGTGGTTAAAAAAGGGAATTTATTATAGGTGCTAGGACAGAAGATAATATATTGACTGGGTTTATCTCTACAAAATTTCATTAATAACTTAGTTATTATTTTCAACCTTCAGTGAACCTGTGGAGCTGAGACAGGTGATGGATGTTTAGCCAGATAATTACTCCTAATTGATATGCATGTAAACATTCTCTTTTGTAAACTTTTATTTCAGTTTATGATTTGATTTTTTTTGTGTAATTAACTTGTGATGAACTTTGTAACATGTGATTACATATTCTGAAAGATGTATAAGTACTGAATACAAAGAGAGAGAGAGAGAAGAATTTTTTTGCTTTTCCCCATTTAGAGTAGAATTTTTTCCCTTTTCCCCTCCTGGAAGAATCTCTTCCCTTACTAGAATTTTTTGTCCCCTTAGAGAAATTTTTCTCTTCCCTGATTAGGATTTTTCTGCCTTTCCCTTAGTTAGCTTTCATAGGAACATTTTACAACTTAGTAAGAAATGCTATAATCATTTTTCTTTCTTTTGTAAAATTAAATTTTCACAGGCAAATGCTCCTACATACCTGTGCATACCTCCCAACATGTCAGCCCCCCTCTCAGATAAAACAATATCCATCAATATCTTGGTGGAAAAACTGAGGTCAAAAGCAAATTGGAAATATTCAAGGTAGATGAAAATAATGTCTCTGACACATGTATTTTTGAATTAGATATTTTATTTACTTACATTTCAAATGTGTTCCCCTTTCCAGGTAAGTGTCCCTTTTTCTTCCTGTGACTTCCAACTAGCAAGCAGAAAGTTAGAGGCAAGCAGCTCCTGCTGAGATAGTACAAAGGCAGAAGTGCTAAGTGCCAGAGACTGCTGTTTCTAGCCTCAGAGGATCATAGAAGGCAGGTCAGCTACAGTAGCATAGTAAGTTAGACTTAGATAAGTAAATTTTTATTATTATAAAGCCACCCTAAATGTCTCAGACCAAGTCTTACCCCCAAATTATAAGTTAAAATCTTCTGCTGTTGCTCTTCCCAGTCCATTGCCTCAAGAAGACCCCCAACACCAACACTTCCTCTACACTGAGATATTTCTCCAATCACAAAAATTATGTATCTCTCTCTTCCTCTCATGGTCCGTGTCTCACTATCTCTGTCGATTTCTGTCTCTTTCTGTCGCTCTCTGTCTCTCTGTGTCTTTGTCTCTATCTATATATCTGTCTGTCTGTATGTATGTATGTATGTCTACCTATCAATATATCATTCTATATTTCTCTATCAATGAGAACTAGGGCTGCAGGGGGGCAGCCTAGAGGAAATCACTTAGAATCAGCAGACCTGGACACGGTCTACAGAGGTCCCTATTTATTTTATACTTATCTTCAACCTTCTCTAAGAATCCCCAATGGGAGTGTTAGAGACATGGTTTAATCAGTTATGGAAAGATTAACCACTAGGTGAGGAATCCCTAGAGCTTTGTATCCCCAGCTCAAATTCAGCTCTGGACTCTGGTATCTAGGGAGCCATGTCTGGGGACAAGTTGTTTACCCTGATCCCTGCACCTGTCCTGTTGACAACATCCTTCAAAGTCGTATCCCAGAAGCTGATGTGATTGACAATCAAGGAAGGAAAGGAAAGGAAAGCAAAGGCCTATGTCTTTCATTGAACTCTCCAGCTCTGAATTCTATTTGTAGTTTCATTGCGTCACTGTTATGTCAAGATCCTTCTCAGGCCAGCTCAGACCACCTGCATTAATCCTTGATATTCTGGTGGTCAGAAAACACAGAAATTTATGATGGAGTTATCTGCTCTGTCAGTGGCCATGCATATCATTTCCTTGGGAGGCCAATCAAAGTGGCAGGCCATGAGAGAGATAATGAGCTATTGACAGATCTCTGAAAAACTCCAACTCAAATATCTCTCTAACGTCTCCCCAGGAAACCAGGCTGACCACCCCCAAAGACCCTCAAGACTGAGACCTGCAGCACAACATTCTATGTTATGGCTACCATTTAATATCTCTGAGATTAAGAACCCAAGTGCCCTTGCCCTTAACCTTTTCATGGGTTCTATGAAGATGCAGCCTCCTTTTGACACATCTGTGTTCACACTGGCATCTATTATTAGTTCTGACTTTTCCTAGGTGACATAGTTTGGAATTGTGGCCTGGGGAAGCTTCCATGGCTCTATAGCTGTTGCATGGCAGGCTCGAAAATGGGAAGCAGTGGTCATGCAGATAAGAAATACTTCCTCTACCTCAGTTGTTTCCTCCCTGCTGAATCCAAAGGCTGTGTGATCAGATGCACCTCAAATTTCATCTGTTTGCTGGAGACTTGATGCTAAGTCCCAGTTTTTTTTAGGGTGTCTGGACTTTCTGAGGAAGAAAGGTCTCCAGGACTGGGGTGGAGAAGATGTTTAATACACACATGAGAAGATTTCCATCAAATCCACAGTCAACCTGCCTTTTCTTATCCACACTCCATGTGTAGGAGGTCTGGTTCTCATATTTACTACTCACTAAGTGGTTGATAATCTTCCAGGTGAATCAAATTGTTGCAGACACTGAGAACCAGAAAAGGAAGGCAGTCAGAATTCATGACGCTTTTAAACATGCTTACTGCTCATGCAGTGGGGCTGAGTTCATTTTTGATGCTTCATGAAGGAGCCACTTACAAATACCTGTTATTGCAGCTCCATGGGATTCCATGATATCTTCTGACAATTACAAGCATCTCTAATTGATTGTAATGTACCACACATATACAACCAAACATACACAGAAGGTAACACTAAAATTAACCATAAAAATCAGTGTACACTATCAAAAGCAAGTTTGGGCTAGTTGTGAAGATGTCATAGGTGCCCAGTGGTGGGTTTGTATCCGTCTGCTTTACTATTGCTGTGATAGGACACCATGAACAAAACTAACTTGTGGATGAATGTGTTTATTTCATCTTCTTAGTCCCAGGTCGCATTTCATCATTGAGATAGTTATTCAGGAATCTGAAGACAGAAACATGGAGGCAGGAGCACTCCATGGACAACTTGTGCTTAATGGCTTGATGATCCAGCTTTCATATCTAAACCAGATACACCTGCCTGTCAGGTGATTGGGTCCTCTTGTATCAATAATTCAAGTAGAAAACAGGTTTCTTAGAGCCAATCTGATTGAGATATTTTTTCCATTGAGGTTCCTTTTCCAGTATACATGTAGCTTGTGTGATACTGACAAAATTAAACATCAGCTAGAAGATGGTCTGAATAAAAATGTCCTGTACAAGATCAACTGTTTGCTCACTTTATCCCTAGATGCTGAGGCTTTGGAGGAAATTATGAAACTTCCTGAAACCTAGCTGAAGGAATCCTTCCTGCTCTTCAAATCCTCTCTTACAGCTCACCTTATCTTTTCACCTATGGCATGCATGCTTTCCCTTCATGGATGCTTTTTGTGACTCTGAAAAGCAAGTCTCTCATCTTGGTCCATACAGCTCATACTACACAAGGTTGTTTTGCAGACTGGGGCTCTATATAGTTCTCTGATGATTCCTACATGGCACTATTTCCTAATTTTATACAATAGCCTTCAACAAATGCCAGGTATATTTGCTGATCACCGAAGAGACCAGTTCCCAAAAGGAGGCGAGGAGAGGAGAGTTAAAGCAGAAATGCAGATTACTGAGTGACACAGCCCAGCCAGTCAGAGCCCTGGCTCCTCTGTGCACACACTCTTTTCTCCTCAGCTCTGGACTCACACATATGGTTCTGAATCTAAGACATGGATTATGCTGCTTTAGAAGGTCAAGCTGAGTGAGGACTAGTTTTGCTTCACTGTATAGCCTTCATTTGCATTAGCTGATTAGTGTCTCTAGGAATTACCAATAGGAGAAACAGGCATAGCAAGTTTGGTGATGAAAAGATTAACTTCTGGAAACCAGGAATTCTAGAAGTTCCCATCTCACTCTAACCAAGATCATGGGCCTAATATCCTGGGGATAAATGTCTGGGCACAAGTTGCTTTACCCTGATCTATATGTTCTTGGTCTGAGTCACAAATTCCTAATAAGTTCCAATTCAGGGGTCAATAAGTTAGCAATTCTAGACCATTTTCCTCTCAAGATGTCTGTATATAATTAAAATTTCTGTGTCCCACCAAGGTAAATTTGCTTCTGTGAATTATATCCACCCATAATGTCTATGTTGGGAACAGAATTTTGAGATTCATTTCATTGAAGATTATATGCAATAAAGGTCACCTGGGGTCAAAATAGGTCTTGTGAATCCAAGGACACTTGTTCCTATTAGAGGGAACATGCATGGTTTGTGAATTCTGTTCCTTCTGTTTTTTACCAGGCTAGTGGTTTCTCAAAGGCCTCTCTTCTGTTCTAACATCAGAGCTTGGATCCCAGGCACATGAGTAAAATCTGACAATGCCCCTGGTTGAGCCTCTGTTATTGCTCCCATGCTAAGGGCCAAGCTGTGCATTGACTGCATCTGAAGTTCATCCTTGGATTCACTTCCTTGCCTGAAGGGCTTGAGGTTTAAGTTATAAATGGATTGTAGTAAACTCTATTAATTATTAATATAACCTCTACGCCTCTCCATAATTGAGGCAGTCTTATGGATTTCTAAATCAGGTTTAGCACAATTACTGGGTGAATTACCCCTAATCTATTTCTCTATGTGTTAGGTTGTTAGTTCTCCCAGCTGTGCTGCCCAAGTCCTTGTTCTTTGAGTCTTGCCTAGTTCATGTCTGCTCTATCTGCCTGTGCTCAGGCTCCAATTCTCCTGGCCACATGCTCATAATTTATCTGGCCTTAAGGCGAATTTCTCTTCTCTCCATCATCTTTCTTGTTCTATTCTCCCTCTCTCTCTCCCTATCCTTTTTCCTCTCCCTCCTCCCTCTCATTCTCTCTCTCTCTCTTCCTGGTCACTCCATGTGACCCTAACCTCGTTACCAAAATCTACACACATCATCTATTCTTCCCTGTAATTGCCTGTAGCCACTTTGTTTAACCGATGACTTTTAAGTTTGGGAGCAAGTTTACATAATTAAGACTGGTAGGCCTTGGAACTTTCCATATAATACCTATAGAACCATGCAAGCTGCCCAAGGATACATACCCAAATAAGGTACACAACATCAGATCTTATAAAAGATGCCAAAGTCGACTCGAGCCCCGGGCTTCCTTGCCAGCGGAGTTGCCTGACACCCGCAAGGGCCCACACAGGATTCCCCACGGGATCCTAAGACCTCTGGTGAGTGGAACACAGCGCCAGCCCCAATCCAATCGCGCAGAACCTGAGACTGCAGTACATAGGGAAGCAGACTGCCCGGGCCTGACCCGGGACAAAAGCCCCTTCCGCTCCACTCCAGCCCAGGGCTTCCTGGCCAGCGGAGTCGCCTGACACCCGCAAGGGCCCACACAGGATTCCCCACGAGATCCTAAGACCTCTAGTGAGTGGAACACAACTTCTGCCAGGAGTCCGGTTTGAACACCAGATATCTGGGTACCTTCCCTGCAAGAAGAGAGCTTGCCTGCAGAGAATACTCTACCCACTGAAACCAAGGAGAGTGCTACCCTCCCAGGTCTGCTTATAGAGGCTAACAGAGTCACCTGAAGTACAAGCTCTTAACAGAGACAACTATAACAGCTAGCTTCAGAGATTACCAGATGGCGAAAGGCAAACGTAAGAATCCTACTAACAGAAATCAAGACCACTCACCATCATCAGAACACAGCACTCCCACCCCACCTAGTCCTGGGCACCCCAACACAACCTAAAATCTAGACCCAGATTTAAAAACATTTCTCATGATGATGATAGAGGACATCAAGAAGGACTTTCATAAGTCACTTAAAGAATTACAGGAGAGCACTGCTAAAGAGTTACAGGCCCTTAAAGAAAAGCAGGAAAACACAGCCAAACAGGTAGAAGTCCTTAAAGAAAAACAGGAAAACACATCCAAACAGGGAATGGAAATGAACAAAACCATACTAGAACTAAAAAGGGAAGTAGACACAGTAAAGAAAACCCAAAGCGAGGCAATGCTGGAGATAGAAACCCTAGGAAAGAGATCTGGAACCATAGATGTGAGCATCAGCAACAGAATACAAGAAATGGAAGAGAGAATCTCAGGTGCAGAAGATTCCATAGAGAATATTGACACAACAGTCAAAGAAAATACAAAATGCAATAGGATCCTAACTCAAAACATCCAGGAAATCCAGGACACAATGACAAGACCAAACCTACGCATACTAGGAGTGGATGAGAATGAAGATTTTCAACTCAAAGGACCAGCAAACATCTTCAACAAAATAAATGAAGAAAACTTCCCAAACATAAAGAAAGAGATGCCCATGATCATACAAGAAGCCTACAGAACTCCAAATAGACTGGACCAGAAAAGAAATTCCTCCCGACACATAATAATCAGAACAACAAATGCACTAAATAAAGAAAGAATATTAAAAGCAGTAAGGGAGAAAGGTCAAGTAACATATAAAGGAAGGCCTATCAGAATTAAACCAGACTTTTCACCAGAGACTATGAAAGCCAGAAGAGCCTGGACAGATGTTATACAGACACTAAGAGAACACAAATGCCAGCCCAGGCTACTATACCCAGCCAAACTCTCAATTACCATAGATAGAGAAACCAAAGTATTCCACGACAAAAACAAATTCACACAATATCTTCCCACGAATCCAGACCTTCAAAGGATAATAACAGAAAAGAAGCAATACAAGGACAGAAATCACCCCCTAGAACAAACAAGAAAGTAATCCCTCAACAAACCAAAAAGAAGACAGCCACAAGAACAGAATGCCAACTCTAACAACAAAAATAAAAGGAAGCAACAATTACTTTTCCTTAATATCTCTTAATATCAATGGTCTCAATTCCCCAATAAAAAGACATAGACTAACAGACTGGCTACACAAACAGGACCCAACATTCTGCTGCTTACAGGAAACCCATCTCAGGGAAAAAGACAGACACTACCTCAGAGTGAAAGGCTGGAAAACAATTTTCCAAGCAAATGGTCTGAAGAAACAAGCTGGAGTAGCCATTCTAATATTGGATAAAATCGACTTCCAACCCAAAGTTATCAAAAAAGACAAGGAGGGACACTTCATACTCATCAAAGGTAAAATCCTCCAAGAGGAACTCTCAATTCTGAATATCTACGCTCCAAATGCAAGGGCAGCCACATTCATTAAAGACATTTTAGTAAAGCTCAAAGCACACATTGCACCTCACACAATAATAGTGGGAGACTTCAACACACCACTTTCATCAATGGACAGATCGTGGAAACAGAAACTAAACAGGGACACAGTGAAACTAACAGAAGTTATGAAACAAATGGACCTAACAGATATCTACAGAACATTTTATCCTAAAACAAAAGGATATACCTTCTTCTCAGCACCTCACGGGACCTTCTCCAAAATTGACCATATAATTGGTCACAAAACAGGCCTCAACAGATACAAAAATATTGAAATTGTCCCATGTATCCTATCAGACCACCATGGCCTAAGACTGATCTTCAATAACAACATAAATAATGGAAAGCCAACATTCACGTGGAAACTGAACAACACTCTTCTCAATGATACCTTGGTCAAGGAAGGAATAAAGAAAGAAATTAAAGACTTTTTAGAGTTTAATGAAAATGAAGCCACAATGTACCCAAACCTTTGGGACACAATGAAAGCATTTCTAAGAGGGAAACTCATAGCTCTGAGTGCCTCCAAGAAGAAACGGGAGAGAGCATATACTAGCAGCTTGACAACACATCTAAAAGCTCTAGAAAAAAAGGAAGCAAATTCACCCAAGAGTAGTAGATGGCAGGAAATAATCAAACTCAGGGGTGAAATCAACCAAGTGGAAATAAGAAGAACTATTCAAAGAATTAACCAAACGAGGAGTTGGTTCTTTGAGAAAATCAACAAGATAGATAAACCCTTAGCTAGACTTACTAAAGGGCACAGGGACAAAATCCTAATTAACAAAATCAGAAATGAAAAGGGAGACATAACAACAGATCCTGAAGAAATCCAAAACACCATCAGATCCTTCTACAAAAGGTTATACTCAACAAAACTGGAAAACCTGGATGAAATGGACAAATTTCTGGACAGATACCAGGTACCAAAGTTGAGTCAGGATCAAGTTGACCATCTAAACAGTCCCATATCACCTAAAGAAATAGAAGCAGTTATTAATAGTCTCCCAGCCAAAAAAAGCCCAGGACCAGATGGGTTTAGTGCAGAGTTCTATCAGACCTTCAAAGAAAATCTAATTCCAGTTCTGCACAAACTATTTCACAAAATAGAAGTAGAAGGTACTCTACCCAACTCATTTTATGAAGCCACAATTACTCTGATACCTAAACCACAGAAAGATTCAACAAAGATAGAGAACTTCAGACCAATTTCTCTTATGAATATCGATGCAAAAATCCTCAATAAAATTCTTGCTAACCGAATCCAAGAACATATTAAAGCAATTATCCATCCTGACCAAGTAGGTTTTATTCCAGGGATGCAGGGATAGTTTAATATACGAAAATCCATCAATGTAATCCATTATATAAACAAACTCAAAGACAAAAACCACATGATCATCTCGTTAGATGCAGAAAAAGCATTTGACAAGATCCAACACCCATTCATGATAAAAGTTTTGGAAAAATCAGGAATTCAAGGCCCATACCTAAACACGATAAAAGCAATCTACAGCAAACCAGTAGCCAACATCAAAGTAAATGGAGAGAAGCTGGAAGCAATCCCACTAAAATCAGGGACTAGACAAGGCTGCCCACTTTCTCCCTACCTTTTCAACATAGTACTTGAAGTATTAGCCAGAGCAATTCGACAACAAAAGGAGATCAAGGGGATACAAATTGGAAAAGAGGAAGTCAAAATATCACTTTTTGCAGATGATATGATAGTATATATAAGTGACCCTAAAAATTCTACCAGAGAACTCCTAAACCTGATAAACAGCTTCGGTGAATTAGCTGGATATAAAATAATCACAAACAAGTCAATGGCCTTTCTCTATACAAAGAATAAACAGGCTGAGATAGAAATTAGGGAAACAACACCCTTCTCAATAGTCACAAATAGTATAAAATATCTTGGCGTAACTCTAACTAAGGAGGTGAAAGATCTGTATGATAAAAACTTCAAATCTCTGAAGAAAGAAATTAAAGAAGATCTCAGAAGATGGAAAGATCTCCCATGCTCATGGATTGGCAGGATCAACATTGTAAAAATGGCTATCTTGCCAAAAGCAATCTACAGATTCAATGCAATCCCCATCAAAATTCCAACTCAATTCTTCAACGAATTAGAAGGAGCAATTTGCAAATTCATCTGGAATAACAAAAAACCTAGGATAGCAAAAAGTCTTCTCAAGGATAAAAGAACCTCTGGTGGAATCACCATGCCTGACCTAAAGCTTTACTACAGAGCAATTGTGATAAAAACTGCGTGGTACTGGTATAGAAACAGACAAGTAGACCAATGGAATAGAATTGAAGACCCAGAAATGAACCCACCCACCTATGGTCACTTGATCTTCGACAAGGGAGCTAAAACCATCCAGTGGAAGAAAGACAGCATTTTCAACAATTGGTGCTGGCACAACTGGTTGTTATCATGTAGAAGAATGTGAATCGATCCATACTTATCTCCTTGTACTAAGGTCAAATCTAAGTGGATCAAAGAACTTGACATAAAACCAGAGACACTGAAACTTATAGAGGAGAAAGTGGGGAAAAGCCTTGAAGATATGGGCACAGGGGAAAAATTCCTGAACAGACAGCAATGGCATGTGCTGTAAGATCGAGAATTGACAAATGGGACCTAATGAAACTCCAAAGTTTCTGCTAGGCAAAAGACACCGTCAACAAGACAAAAAGACTACCAACAGATTGGGAAAGGATCTTTACCTATCCTAAATCAGATAGGGGGCTAATATCCAACATATATAAAGAACTCAAGAAGGTGGACTTCAGAAAATCAAACAACCCCATTAAAAAATGGGGCTCAGAACTGAACAAAGAATTCTCACCTGAGGAATACCGAATGGCAGAGAAGCACCTGAAAAAATGTTCAACATCCTTAATCATCAGGGAAATGCAAATCAAAACAACCCTGAGATTCCACCTCACACCAGTCAGAATGGCTAAGATCAAAAATTCAGGTGACAGCAGATGCTGGCGAGGATGTGGAGAAAGAGGAACACTCCTCCATTGTTGGTGGAATTGCAGGCTTGTACAACCACTCTGGAAATCAGTCTGGCGGTTCCTCAGAAAATTGGACATAGTACTACCGGAGGATCCAGCAATACCTCTCCTGGGCATTTATCCAGAAGATGCCCCAGCCAGTAAGAAGGACACATGCTCCACTATGTTCATAGCAGCCTTATTTATAATAGCCAGAAGCTGGAAAGAACCCAGATGCCCCTCAACAGAGGAATGGATACAGAAAATGTGGTACATCTACACAATGGAGTACTACTCAGCTATTAAAAAGAATGAATTTATGAAATTCCTAGCCAAATGGATGGACCTGGAGGGCATCATCCTGAGTGAGGTAACACATTCACAAAGGAACTCACACAATATGTACTCACTGCTAAGTGGATATTAGCCCCAAACCTAGGATTCCCAAGATATAAGGTACAATTTGCTAAACACATGAAACTCAAGAAGAATGAAGACTGAAGTGTGGACACTATGCCCCTCCTTAGAATTGGGAACAAAACACCCATGGAAGGAGTTACAGAGACAAAGTTTGGAGCTGAGATGAAAGGATGGACCATGTAGAGACTGCCATATCCAGGGATCCACCCCATAATCAGCACCCAAACGCTGACACCATTGCATACCCTAGCAAGATTTTATTGAAAGGACCCAGATGTAGCTATCTCTTGTGAGACTATGCCGGGGCCTAGCAAACACAGAAGTGGATGCTCACAGTCAGCTAATGGATGGATCACAGGGCTCCCAATGGAGGAGCTAGAGAAAGAACCCAAGGAGCTAAAGGGATCTGCAACCCTATAGGTGGAACAACATTATGAACTAACCAGTACCCCGGAGCTCTTGACTCTAGCTGCATATGTAACAAAAGATGGCCTAATCGGCCATCACTGGAAAGAGAGGCCCATTGGACACGTAAACTTTGTATGCCCCAGTACAGGGGAACGCCAGGGCCAAAAAGGGGGAGTGGGTGGGTAGGGGAGTGGGGAGGATGGTATGGGGGACTTTTGGGACAGCATTGGAAATGTAAATGAGCTAAATACCTAATAAAAAATGGAAAAAAAAGATGCCAAAGTCAATAAATAATGATATGGCAAGAGGAAGCTACATCTGCATAAGATCCAAGAAAAAGATAAAGGCAAGGACACCTTGCTCCTCCATCTTACAGAAATTCAAATGTTTATAACATGTTTGGTTGATGATTTTAGATGATTCTTAATGAATGTGTAGAATATTGTCCTGTTTTTCTGGGTCTTGAGGGACTGTGGAAGGTCAGACTGTTGTCATAGGGAGACATTGGACAGATTTTTGAGCTGGAGATCATCAGAGATCAGAGAAAGATAAGTACACTACATTTCTCACCTTCTGCCACTTCTATACTTAATCTCCTAAGGACATGGTATGCATAGGCACTGACAGAGCAAACAACTCCTTCATAAATTTCCTTAAAACTCTATAATCTGTAGTCACCAGGAAGCCAAGTCTTTGTGTAGGTGGCCTGAGCTTCCTAGGAAAGACCATGACATAACAGGGAGACAATGAAACCTGAGGATATCAAACCACAGCTTGATACTTCAGTGAGAGATACAGGGCCTTTGCTTTTCTTTGCTACCTTGATTATTTAAGCCAGATCAGCATCTGGCCTAGGACTCAGAAGGATCTTGTCAAGAGAAATTTATATTCCTACAATCAGGGTAAGCAACTTGTCCCCAGACACTGCTTCCAGGATACCAGGGCCTAGAGCTGGATTTGAGGTGGGGAAATCTCTATGAAAATTTGTCTCCTAGCAGTTAATCTTTCTATAGCATTTCAGGTCACTGTACCTCCCACTGGAAATTCTTAGAAAAGACAGCCTCATCCTGTAGCTTACATTTGTATTGTGAATGACCAACATTCAGGAATAAATTGGTACCATCATTTAGGAAGATGGCATCATCCATAACCCTCCTCATTCTGCTGGGAGCCACCCTGTCCTTGACTCAGATGCTGACAAGTGAGTGAATGTCTTCAGAGAAAGAACCTCATGCTGAAGCTGCTAGGACAATGTACAACACCATCACGGACAAGAGAAGCTTAGCCTTGACCCAAGTCTTGCCAGAACCTGAAGGATCTCCATTTAGCCTATCCCTGCCTGGCTTTCTGCATTATCCAGGTCCAGACATCTGTGCCCTGTCTACCACTCAGCCTAGTTACATATCTTATGTTCCAAGAGGAGGGAGGGTCTTGACACATATTGGGTTTAGGCTTCTACCAACTATACTGTTCTATGCGGGTACCTCTGAGGGTGGTCTCCTGCAGCCCTGGGTCATGTTCAGTACTGTCCTATAGTTAAGAATTGTAGATTGTGGGAAACATTAAAAGTTGAAAATAAATAGCAGGATCCCCCACACTGTCTACCTTGCAGTACTTTACATTTGGCACTTTACTAACTTTGCATATGTGGCACTTCTTCAAGTTTGGTTACCTTGTGGACCTGAGCAGATCTCTATCTAAGTCACAAGCAACCTGCCTTTCCTAATCTAAACTCCAACTTTAGGTGGTCTCCTTCTCAGGTAACTCCTCAGTAGGTGGTTGAGATTCTGCCAGGGGAATCAAATTGTTCCAGACCCTGGAATCCAGCAAAGAAAAGCAGGTCCACTACGCTGGGATTGAAAGGAAGTCTTAGATTCTAAAATCCCAGTGGACTTGAGTTCATTTCCAAGCATCATCAAAGAGCCACTCACAACCTCCTGTTATTCCAGCTCTATGGGATTAGATAATCTCTTCCAGATTGCAAAGCATCTCCAAGTGATTCGAATGTAGTACACAAGCACACACATACACACACACACACACACACACACACACACACACACACACACACACATACTCACATGCACACACACACATGCACACATGCACACACACACACACACACACACACACACACAAAGAGAGAGAGAGAGAGAGAGAGAGAGAGAGAGAGAGAGCGAAGTTAAAACTAAAATCAATGACAAATAAGTGCCTGTCTCCAAAACAAGTTTCAGTTAGTTGTGAAGTTGCCATACAGGGCCAATTGTTGTTTGTGTTACCCTGCTTTGATATTGCTGTGACAAAACAACATGACCAAAAATAACTTGAAGATAAAAGAGTTTATTTCATCTGACAAGTCCCAGATGACATTTCAACAGTAAGGTAGACATTCAAGGGAGGAACATGGGCACAGGAGCACTCCATGGAGGACTGCTGCTTAATGGCTTGCTCATCCTGCTTTCATATATAATCCAAGAGCACCTACATTTAGAACTTGCCTAGAGGCACGCCGATGAAGGCATTTTCTCCATCATGTTTCCTTTTCCAGTTTAAAAAAGTACATTTCAAATTGACAAAACCAAAACAACAGGCAGGACATGTTGGAATATAAATGTCCTCTACTGGCTCAAGAGTTTGCTCACTTTGCTTCTCGGGCTTGGGGAAAGTTATGAAACTTCCTGATATGGAGCCTAGTTGGAGGAATCCTTCATGTCTTGCAAATCTGCTCTCAGAGATCACTGATCACACTGAGGCCATGCTAAAACCCCTAATAACGAGTCACCTGACCTGTCCCTCACCCATACTCTAGACGACTTTTCACATACCTCTTGCATGCCCGGAATCAACACTGCCCCTTCTGAAAGAGTGTGTCTATATTTAAACAAACAAACAAACAAACAAACAAACAAACAAACAATACTCATACTACCCAATGTTGGTTAGCAGTTTTAACCTGTCCAACATATACTATTCAGTTCTTAAATTATTTGTCTAATGCTTTAATTGGGAACAGGTTTTCAGCCCAGGTTGGTCTTGTACTTGTAAACATCCTGTGGACAAAATCTCTTCTCAGGTGGCTGTCGGAAACCAAGGTTACCTCTCATAGCTTTAATAGAATAGCACAGAGATCTGTTGTAGGACAATGACCGAAACACTTCCTAATATTGTCAATGACACTTGACAACAGAAGACAATGACACCAGACTAATACTCAGAAATGAGAACAAGTATAATCTATGTTGAAACCAGAATCTAAATATATCCTAATGTAACATCAGATTGAGGCCTGTCCAGACTGACTGTCAACCTGAGAGAATATAACAGACACTGACAAGGCCCTAAAACTGACTTAGACTTTTTGATCACATAACCTAGAAGAACAGGTTATTGGAAGAGTAGGATTAGGAGAAAGCAAGATAATGGCACAGGTAGAAAGAGACAGAGTGAAAGCCCAGCTGGACCCAGCAACAACTATTCATAGCCCAGGGGTCCCTTAACTCCACACTACAACCAATGCCATAAGGCAATGGATTTAACACAGCAAACACAAATTTCACAAGTTTATCAGCCTTTATTTTTTCCATCAAGTTTTAGTCTTGTTTAGGACATCAAGCATTCAAACAATCAGCCAACATGTTACAAAAACATAAAATTCTTAATTAAAAACAAAAGCATGAAGTGGTAGGTAGGCTAGTGAAAACTAAATTCCAATCAGGGATGGAGGTTTCCCAGTCCTGCCTGTGTTGGAGAACGAGAGATGACTGGGAATACACACACTGAGGATGGTGTTGGGGCTTGTTGCTGGCTATGATCTGCTCATACTGTGCTCAGAGGAGAAGGACACATAGTCACAGCCAGATGTAGAAAGAGAAGGCACCGTGGGAGGAGAAACCAGAAACATTTGTAATGGGTGGGTATCACATTGAGACATCTGCATTAACATGTAGATAAAAAGAATAAAGAAGAACACCAAATATGTGTTTTTAAATGGTGAGATAGTGAACAGCACATCACTCACTTAAATGGTCCCAATCTCAAGAGTCCCCATCCCTCAGTCCCCATCCACTGTCCCTCTCACTGATGCACACCAGGTCCTATAGGGTGTCACTTTTTAATTCTGTAACAGAAAGCTGGGCATCCTCGGAAATTCACCTCACTGTGGCAAGCAAAGCAAAACTGGGTGTGCTCTTCTCTATATTGATGTAAATTTCCCATGGACGAGCCACAACTCATTACTGACAAATTTGAACATGGCTGTTTCCTATTTAACCTGGAAACATGATCTTATATTAGAGGTAATTGAGGCAGCAGGATGAAGATGGCCTAGAGTAATCTCCTTGATTTTATCTCAGTGTCCAGAACTTTGACACAGATAAACATGATGGAAACCTGTACACAAAATATGATATCCAGAACCCTGGATGTTTATTTTAAATAGAAATTTTCTCTCTGACATCATAGAGATGAGAATAAGGTCTCTGTCACCTCTGTCATTGTAGTCAGGAACCTGTTTATTATTTTTGTTATGCTTCACAATGGATGAACTCTCAGCACACATGTCCTGTGTGGGTTGCAGCTATATAATAATCGTATAATAATAATAATAATAATAATAATAATAGTATATAATCTGCTGTCCTGTGGCAGGGCATTCTCACAATTTGGGCTTAATGGAGACATGAATTAAGAGCCTGACCCTTTCTTACCTCTAGTCCTCCTCTTCCCTCAGAAAAGTCGTCACTGCTCCCATAAGCAGAGCTCCAAGAACGGCAGCAATAACAATAGGCATAAAGGGAAGGTGGGTTCAGGAGACTCTGGGAAGGAAATTAAGGGAAGCAGAGTGAAGACTCTGACCTGCAGCTCTCTATCTTGTCCCCACTGTAGCTGTGCCTGAGGCCTCCCATTCTCTCAGAATCATGTCTGTGCTCACTTAAAGTCCTTACTCCATCTCAGGGTGATGATCTCAGGCAACCCCTCATGGTTCACATGACATGTGTACCTGTGGTCTTCTCCAGAAGGTACCACAACAGCTGCCCACTTCTGGAATGTTCCATCCGCTGCAGGCATGGTCTCTGACACCTCCATGTCTGAGGTTTGGTTGCTCTCATCTGTTTCCCAGGTTAGGGTGATTTCAGCAGAGTAGAAGCTAATGGCCTAGCACCTCAATGTGATTTTCTTGTCAGGTCTGACCTACGTTTCACATGCATTTTAGGTGTGTCTGTAGGAAAAATCAGAAATTTGAGGCATTTGGCATTCATCCTGGGGATCAATGAATGCACATATACATTTTGGGGAATACAGTAGAGTTAGATTTAAGAAGGGGCGCCAACCCCATGCAGAAACCTACACTCAGGATATGGATGAGATAATCTATTCCTTGGACGGTTTCAGAATCAACATGAACCAGGACAGAGGGAGAAATGATGTATCTCCCTGTAGGAGTATTGAATTCTGGTTCTGACTAGAACGAGGTTAAAGAATCAAAAATACTGTGGATAGATCTCAAATTCATTGTACATGAAAGTGAACTGGCCAGAGACAGATCATGGTTTGTAAACTAAATGGAAAAAATTGCTGTTTAATTCATAGACTGAACTCTCCTAAAAGAATTCTTAACACTAGGGAGCCATTTTCATGTAGATACTGGAAACCCACAAGCCCTCTTTCCCTTTTTTTAAATTTAAACAATTTTTATTAGATATTTTCTTCATTTACAATGCAAATGCTATCCCTAAAGTCCCTTATATCCTCCCCCTGCCCTGCTCCCCAACCCACCCACTCCTGTTTCCTGGCCCTGGCATTCCCCTGTATTGGGGCATGTAATCTTTGCAAGACCAAGGGCCTCTCCTCCCAATGATGGCTGATTAGGCGATCTTCTGCTACATATGCAGCTAGAGACATGAGCTCAGGGGTTCTGGTTAGTTCATATTGCAGTTCCTCCTATAAGGTTACAGACCACTTCAGCCCCTTGGGTACTTTCTCTAGCTCCACCATTGGGGGCCCTGTGTTCCATCCAATAGATGACTGTGAGCATCCACTTCTGTATTTGCCAAGCACTGGCATAGCCTCACAAGAGACAGCTAAATCATGGTCATGTCAGCAAAATCTTGCTGGCATATGCAATAGTGTCTGTGTTTGGTAGTTGATTATGGTATGGATCCCCAGATGGGGCAGTCTCTGCATGGTCCTTCCATTGGTCTCAGCTCCAAACTTTGTCTCTGTAACTCCTTACATGGGTATTTTGTTCCCCATTCTAAGGATGAAAGAAGTACCCACACTTTGGTCTTCCTTCTTCTTGAGTTTCATGTGTTTTGCAAATTGTATCTTGGGTATTCTAAGTTTCTGGGCTAATATCCACGACAAATAGGACCTCGAAAAATTGCAAAGCTTCTGTAAGGCAAAAGACACTGTCAATAAGACAAAAAGGCCACCAACAGATTGGGAAAGGATCTTTACAAATCCTAAATACGATAGGGGACTAATATCCAATATATACAAAGAACTCAAGAAGCCGGACTCCAAAAAATCAAATAACCCCATTAAAAAATGGGCACAGAGCTAACAAAGAATTCTTAACTAAGAAATACCGAATGGCTGAGAAGCACCTGAAAAAATGTTCAACATCCTTAATCATCAGGGAAATGCAAATCAAAACAACCCTGAGATTCCATCTCACACCAGTCAGAATGGCTAAGATCAAAAATTCAGGTGACAGCAGATGCTGGCGAGGATGTGGAGAAAAAGGAACACTCCTCCATTGTTGGTGGGATTGCAAGCTTGTACAACCACTCTGGAAATCAGTCTGGTGGCTCCTCAGAAAATTGGGCATAGTACTACCGAAAGATCCAGCAATACCTCTCGTGGGCATATACCCAGAAGATGTTCCAACTGGAAATAAGGACACATGCTCCACTATGTTCATAGCAGCCTTATTTATAATAGCCAGAAGCTGGAAAGAACCCAGATGTCCCTCAACAGAAGAATGGATACAGAAAATGTGGTACATTTACACAACGGAGTACTACTTAGCTATTAAACACAATGATTTTTTGAAATTCTTAGGCAAATGGATGGATCTGGAGGGTATCATCCTGAGTGAGGTAACCCAATCACAAAAGAACTCTTTCCCTTTTAATGAAAGACAGTTAGTGTTCCAGCTCCTCCCTGCTGAGGAGAAATTCTCAGGGGACAGGAACTCCAGTGCAAAAATGCTTTCCCATACTCCAGCTCTGTGAAGACTAAGTCCACATATCTACCCAATAGGTAAGTCTCCACAATTTGTTTAAAACTGGATGAATCCCACAGTTTCTTGTGCATCTCAGCAAACTTGCTGACTGTGGTCCATGTCCTCAGGTCTTCATTCAGCCTAATGTAATTCATGGTCATTGATGGCTATTTCAAAGAATCCGTGACTGAAATCACCTTGAAGAAGGACATAGCAGCCAGACCTCTTCTGGATTGTGTGATATCCTGAGCAATAACCCACTTTTAGCTACTCCTATAGGCCTCAACCAGTAATAGGACCCTGCAGAGTATTGGTCTCTTTGATATGCCCTTTCCAGGTAGACTGATTTGATCTTAAATTGCACAGAAATTCAGAACAGTGTCCAATGGCTCTTTTGAGCCATGGGTCACAGTTTTCAGGGGAAAAACTCAGATATGGAGACCAGGATCGGGCAAATGGAGAGCTGTAAATTTGGGATTTCTGAATGGGACTCACTCACCAGTTGCACTGTAGTTGTAAATTTTGAGCATTCTTTGCAGTAGCACTCTGAATTCCTAAAAATATCCCAGGGCCAGGTCTGTGTTCATCTTCCAATCATCTGGTTTCTTTTATCTATCACAAGAATCATGGCACACAGTGCTCCATCTGCTGAATAACTTCTCTGTTGTTGAATCTCTCAAATTGTGTGTCATCCACAAAGCCAACACTGATGAACTGAGGCTCAGGAAGCCCAGGTCAAGTGAAGAGAGTTTGGTAAAAGCCAAGAAAGTGTGCAACTAGGTATAGTGAGTCTTTGGATGTTAACCCTACACTAGGACCACATAGTACTCTACAACATAGTCCCCAGGGATAGCTGGGATTAGGGAACTAGTGGCAGTAGTAGGATGTAAAATGAAACAGTGGATGTAAGTTCTGGCTTGGCTAGGGACAAGACAGCGTTTCCTGGTGCTCCACCCGTAGGGATGGAGTCCTTTGTTTGCTGATGTCCTTTCCCTATGGACAACCCCACTCACCCTCTGGTCAGAGCCAGCAGAGCCAGCAGCAGCAGGAGGAGAGCTTTGGTAACAAAGGTCTTCAATCCTGTTTGAAGAGTAGAGACAGAGACACAGACTCTGCAATTATTTGTTTATTTCATAATCTTGAAAGGAGGAACCTGATTGGTTTCTCTTAAGAATTCCCAAAGATGGTGATAAAGAGTCCATTGGGATTTGGTGATGGAAAGATGAATGCCCGGAAGAGAACTCTCTAGGGCCCTCCCTTCTCAGCTCAGATCCAGCTCAGATGTACTGCCATGAGGGGATTTTAGTCATGGATTCTTAGAATTCTTAGGCATCAATGGCCCTGACTATATTGTAGTGAATGAAAACCAAAGGACTTGGACTACAGTTTGCAGGACAGTTGAGAGGCTCAGACAACTGTGGGATGGTTTATATTATGGACAAAATGTGAAGACTTACCTGGAGTTTGAGAAGTCACTCATCTCACAACTGGGCTATGGGAAGGAAATTTTGTTTAGTAGATGTATTAGTCAGGGTTCTCTAGAGTCACAGAACTTATGGACAGTCTCTAGATAGTAAAGGAATTTATTGATGACTTACAGTCGGCAGCCCAATTCCCAACAATGGTTCAGTCGCAGCTGTGAATGGAAGTCCAAGGATCTAGCAGTTACTCAGTCTCACGCAGCAAGTAGGCGAAGGAGCAAGAGCAAGAGCTAGACTCCCTTCTTCCAATGTCCTTATATTGTCTCCAGCAGAAGGTGTAGCCCAGATTAAAGGTGTGTTCCACCACACCTTTAATCCCAGATGAAAGGTGTAGCCCAGATTAAAGGTGTGTTCCTTAAACTCGGAGATTCAATCTTCTGGAATCCATAGCCACTATGGCTCAAGATCTCCATACCAAGATCCAGATAAGGATCTCCAAGCCTCCAGATAAGGGTCACTGGTGAGCCTTCCAATTCCGGATTGTAGTTCATTCCAAATATTGTCAAGTTGACAACCAGGAATAGCCACTACAGTAGAGGTGAGGACAGAAAAGTCCCCATGTGCATTAAAACTGGAGCTCCTGTCCTCTGAGGATTATTCCCAGAGGGCTAAGCCTTTACTCAACACAGTTCAGTCTGTCAATTAAACAGCAATTCCTTCCATTTACTTTGTGAACCTTGACCTCTTTCAAACCTGTTCAGTATCCATATACTGGATATGGAATTTCTTATAATAACTTACAGTCTATAGTACAACTAACCCAAGAGATCTGAATGGAAAGTCCAATAATCTAGTAGATGCTCAGTCCCATATGGCTAGATGTTTCAGATGGTATTCTGTAAAAGCTGGAATCCTGAAGAAATAAATTCCAACAGCTGTGCTGGCAAGTAAGTGCAAGGAGATGAAGAGTGAGTCTTCCTTCTTCCATTGACCTTACATAAGTGTCCAGATGAAGGTATGGATCAGATTAAATGTGTCTACCACCATGCCAGTTTTGGAACTTGATTTGTCCCAGCATTGAACTCAGAAATATGATTGCCTCAGTCTCCTGGGACTAAAGGCATTTACTACCTTGCCTGTACTCAAGCTTTTCATGGCCACTATGCTTCAAGATCTGGATCAAAGTTGTGCCCTTCATTTCTAGATTGTATTTCATTCCAGAAATAGTCAAGTTTACAACCAGGAAGAGCCATCATACCAGGTCCACCCGGGATTTCACCTTGTCTTTGTTCACCTCTGGCATCTTGCTATCTCCTCATTCCTACTGTTTCAATATTCCCGTTCCTCTAGTTCATGTTGGTTGGGAGACTATTAATGACTGCTTCTATTTCTTTAGGGGAAATGGGACTGTTAAGATCATTAATCTGATCCTGATTTAACTTTGGTAACTGGTATCTGTCTAGGTAGTTGTCCATTTCTCCCAGGTTTTCCAGTTTTGTTGAGTATAGCCTTTTATATTAGGATCTGATGATGTTTTGGATTTCCTCAGGATCTGTTGTTATGTCTCCTTTTTAATTTCTGATTTTATTAATTAGGATACTGCCCCTGTACCCTCTAGTTAGTCTGCCTAAGGGTTTATCTATCTTGTTGATTTTCTCAAAGAACCAGCTCCTCGTTTGGTTCATTCTTTGAAGTGTTCTTTTTGTTTCCACTTGGTTGATTTTAGCCCTGAGTTTGATTATTTTCTGCCGTCTACTCCTCTTGGGTGAATTTGCTTCCTTTTGTTCTAGAGCTTCTAGGTGTGCTGTCAGGCTGCTAGGGTATGCTCTCTCTAGCTTCTTTTTGGAGGCACTCAGAGCTATGAGTTTTCCTCTTAGGACTGCCTTCGTTGTGTCCCATAAATTTGGGTATGTTGTGGCTTAATTTTCATTAAACTCTAAAAAGTCTTTAATTTTTTTATTTCTTCCTTGACCAAGGAATCATTGAGTAGAGTGCTGTTCAGTTTCCACATGAATGTTGGCTTTCTAATATTTATGCTGTTATTGAAGATCAGCCTTAGTCTGTGGTGATCTGATAGGATGCATGGGACAATTTCAATATTTTTGTATCTGTTAAGGCCTGTTTTGTGATCGATTATATTGTCAATTTTGGAGCAGGTACCATGAGGTTCTGAGAAAAAGGTATATCCTTTTAGGATAAAATGTTTTAGGATAAAATGTTCTGTAGATATCTGTTAACTATGTCACCAAGATAATATCAGTCCTATTAGATGATGGTGATGTAAACACAGATATGTCAGAGGAGGCTGCACTTGCATTGGACCCAAGAAGAGAATAATGGCAAAAATACCAGGGTCATCAATCTCAGAGATAATAAATGGTGACCATAACATGAATGCTTAATGATTTTTACAATATTCAATGTGAATATGCAGTGTATTGTGTTGCATTTCTGGGTACCAAGGGTCTGTATGTGTCAGCATGGTGTCATAAGAAGACACTGGGGAGATATTTGAGTTCAAGGTCATTAGAGATCAGTAGTATGATATCTTTCTCACCTTCTGCCACTTGTACATTTGGCCTCCTAAAGACATAGTATGCATAGCCACAAACAGAGCACCAATTCCTTCCTAAAATTCTTAAAATCTCTGTGACTTCTGATCACCAGAAAGCCAAATCTTAGTGTAGGTGGCCTGAGCTGGCCAGGAAAGAACCATGACTTAAGAGTGACACAAAGAAACCCCAGGATCAGGAACCAGAGCTGGACACATTAATGAGCAACATAAGCCTTTGTTTTACTTTACTTTCCTAGCCTATTGCCTAGGAGTCAAATGATGTCAACAGGACAGGTAGAGCCATCAGGGTAAGCCATAGTATTTGTGGGTCTTGGGGCAAGTCCCATGGCTGTGGCATGACAGGCTAGGAAATGAGAAGCAGTGGTCATGCAGCATAAGAAAGACTTCCTCTACCTCAGATGTTCCCTTTCTGCTGAATCCCAGGGCTGTATGGGAGCTTCAATGTTCTTAACCTTGAGACTTGCACTCTTAGGAGGCTTGGCCTTCTGGAAAAGATGTCACTCTCCAGCTTGCTTTCAAATCCAGACATAGAACTCTCTCATTCTCTAGCACTATGCTTACACAGTTGCTGCTATGCTTCCAGCCATGATTAATATGGACCAAACCTCTGAACCTGTAAGCCAGCCCAATGACATATTGTCCTTTATAAGAGTTGCCTTGGTCATGGTTTCTCTTCAGAGCCATGGAAACCCTAACTAAGGCAGGCTCTGAGGTCATCTGTGGATAATATTTCATATTTTTGGCCAGAGGCTTGGTCCTCTGTCCCAGGTATAGTGGGGGTTC
Organism: Mus musculus; assembly: GCF_000001635.26. Classification (NCBI taxonomy): domain Eukaryota; kingdom Metazoa; phylum Chordata; class Mammalia; order Rodentia; family Muridae; genus Mus; species Mus musculus. Next base: position 2,932,496 of record NT_187004.1, on the reverse strand, counting down.
TTGTACTAAATGTGGGTGATGTCTTCCAGGGCTGGGATGGAGAGGATGTCTCAATACACAATTGGGGAAGATCTCCGTCTAATCCACAAGCAACCTGCCTTTCCTAATCCAAACTCTCTGTTTAGGTGGTATGATTCTCAGATTTAATCCTCAATAAATAGTTGAAATTCTGCTAGGTGAATCAAATTGATCCAGAGCCTGGAATCCAGCAAAGAAAAGCAGGTAAAAAAAAATCACTACACTGGGACTGGAAGGAAGGCTGAGCTTTTAAGATAGCTAAGGAGCTTAATTCATTTCCACGATTCATCAAAGAGATACACACAACCTCCTGTCACTCCAGCTCCATGGGATTAGATACCCTCTTCTGCATTGCAAAGGCATCACCTATCTATTCACATGTACTACACAAACATACATGGAAGTAAAAACTAAAATTAACCATAAAAGCAGTTCCCTTCACAAAAATATGAATGAGGTACTTGTAGTGTTCACATACATGCCTAATGGCTGTTTGTTCTAGTCTGCTTTGCTATTGCTGTGACAAAACACTAACACTATGACCAAATATAACTTGCAGAATAAAGAGTTCATTTCATTTACAAGCCCAAAGTCACATTTCAACAGTGAGGTGCTTAGCCCAAGCATTCAAGGGAGGATCATGGAGGAAGGCCCACTACATGGAGGACTGCTGCTTACTGCCTTCCTCATCCTGCTTTCATATATAATCAAGGAGCACAGGCCCAGCACTGATTTGGGCCCTTAAAGACTTACACAGAGGAAATCTGATGAAGATATTTGGTCCACCGAGTTTCACCCTCCTGTATAAGGTAGCTTGTGTCAAATTGACAAAACCAAAACACCCAGGTCAGGTCTGAATAAAAATGTCCTGAACAGGCTCAGTCGTTTGCTCAGTTCATCCTCAGCTTCTGGGGCTGGAGAAGAAGATATGAAATCCCTTATCTAGATCCTAGCTGCAAGAATCCTTCCTGTCCTCCAAATCTTCTCCCAGAGCTCATAGCTCACATGAAGGCCATGCTAAGACCCCTAATAAAGAGTCACCTGACCTGTCCCTCACCCATATTCTAGATGATTTTTCACCTACCACTTGCATCCCTGGAATGAATACTGTCCCTGTGACTCTGTAAAGTGTGTCTTCTAACCTTGTACCACTCAAACCATATTACCCAAATTTGGTTTGCAGTTTAAGCCTCTTTGTAGTTCTCTGATAGTTTCTATATGGCACTATTGCCATATATTCTTGTCTTCAAGAAATACCAGTTAGGTTTGGTGGTCACAGCAGAATCTAGTTCTCCGATAGGGAAGTAGGGAGAGTCCAGGTGAGTTACAACAGAAATGGAGTTTTCTAGGTAGTGCATCTTAGCCAATCTGAGCCCTGGGTCCTCTGTGAGACTCTTTCCCTACTGAACTCAGGACTCATGCATATGTTTCTGAATCAAGAACAGGGATTAGGAAAGTTCAAGGTCAATGGATTCCTCTTGCTTATGCCTACAAGCTGAGTCAGGACTTGTCTCTCTTCACTTTATCACCTTCATGGTCATTGGGGAGTTGGTGTCTCTAGGTATTGCCAATAGGAATGACAGACATGGTTATTTCTATAGTGTGGTTCTGCTCTAATCTCCCCAGCTCTACCTGAAGGAGATCCTTGCTACTGCTCACATTCTCTGAATTTATGAATAAAAGACACACATGCAGCCTTCTATTTTAATTTGCCTTAAACAGCTCAATGAGCCACATCCAAAATTCCACATTGCTAGTGGCTCCCCTCACATACTTCTGAACTATTACTTACTGAAATCCATATTCTATCTTTGCTACCCTGGACTCAGGCTTGCAGACCTCCTAGGCCTAATTCCCGACTTTTTCATGTTGGCAGTCTCTGTACATCTGTCCTACACTTCTCAGGGTTGGACCTTCTCCTTCCTGACATGGTAGCTCCTCCTCTTCCTCCTGCTTCCTTCTCTGGAAATCCTAGGAATCCTGCCTCTGTCTCCCTGTCCAGTTGTTGGCCACTGGCAATTCTATTTACCAATCACAGCCAATGAGAGGCATAGACCTTCAGTGTATTACATGCAGACATACGCATTCCAGTGTAATTTTGGTAACCCAAATAATATTATCCAAGCATTAAACCAAATCCACAGCACATGCTGAGATGGGTAACTGTAGAACCTACCTCCTTACTACAACCTAAATCTTGGGTCCAGTTTCCTGGGCCTAGTGTGTGGGGACAAGTGGCCTTACCCTTATCTATGTCCTACTGGTTTGAGTCACAACTTTCTCCTGAGTCCAAACGTGGGGACCAACATGCCAGCAATGCTAGACCATTTTGTTCTAATTATATATAATATAATAATTATATATATTTACAATCTCTCTGTATTCCCAAGGTATATTGCCTTCTGTCACCTATATTTATCCATACTATGTTATGAACAGAAATTTATGACCCTTATTTTATTGAAAATGATACATAATAATTTCATACTGGATCAAAACAAGTCTTGAGGATCCATGGATACTTGTGCCTATTAATAGGGTCTTGAATTATTTTTTATTTTTTTATCCCTATGATTTTCTTATTTTTAAATTTTATTTCATTTTTTTTCATTCTAGATTTAATGCCTGTCATAGTCCACCCTCTGACTTGTCAACATCCCATACCTCCTACCACCCCTTACCTCAAGGAGGATGTCCCCAAACCCCCAGCCCCTACCACAGCAGACCTCTCTACTCCTTGGTGCCTCCAGTCTTTTGAAGGTTAGGTGCATTGTCTCTGACTGAATCCAAACCTTGCAGTCCTTTGCTGGATATGTGTTGAGGGCCTCATATCAACTGGTGTATGCTGCCTGGTTGGTGGTCAAGTTTCTGAGAGATCTAGGCAGTCCATATTAATTGAGACTGCTGGTCCTCCTACAGGATTGCCCTCCTCCTCAGCTTCTTCCAGCTTTTCCCTATTTTAATCACAGGGTTTAGCAACTTCTGTCCATTGGTTGGATGTAAATATCTACATCTGACACTTTCAGCTGCTCATTGGGTCTGTCAGAGGGCAATCATGGTAGAGCCCTTTTTGTGAGCACTCCATAGCCTCAGTAATAGTGACAGGCCTTGAGGCCTCCCTGGGAGCTGGATCCCATATTGGATCTGTCACTGGACCTCATTTTTCTCAGGCTCTTCTCCTTTTTAATCCCTGTAGTTCTGTAACAATTATGGGTCAGGGATTTTGGCTGTAGAATGGCACCCCTCCTCACTTGATGCCCTGTCTTTCTGCTGGAAGTGGGCTCTACAAGTTCTCTCTCCCCAATGGAGGGCATTTCATCCAAGGTCTCTCCTTTGGATCCTGAGAGTCTCTCACCTCCCAGGTCTCTAGAACATTCTGGAGGGTCCCCCTACTTCCTACCTCCTGAGCATGCCTGTTTCCATTCTATCTGCTGTTTCTCACAGTTTCAGTTTTTTCCCCCAACCCAATACCTGGTCATTCCCCCCACTTCCCCTCCTTGTCCCCTTTCCCACCCAGATCCCTCTTTCACTCCCCATTCCTCTGATTGCTTTCATCTCCCTCCCACATGGGATAAGATTTTCATCTGGCCAGTGGTTCCTCAAAGACCTCTCTTCAGTTCTAATAACATAGCTGAGATCACAAGCACATGGGAAGAATGTGACCATAGCCCAAGGTAGCCTTCTTTTATTTCTGCCATTTTCAGGACAAATCTGTCCATTCACAGAATCTGAATCTCATCCTATGGGTCACATTCTTTTCTGAAGAGCATGAGTTCAAAATAGCACTCCAAAGGCCATGCCTGGGTATCTTGTCCTGTAAATACCACATGGAGTGTTAATATGAGCACAGTGACAACTGAGCCCTGATCATGATCAAGGATGCATCTTGTACCTCTATGTGTGGGGGGACTAGGTTAGGTTAGCATGGACACCTAATGGAGAATCAGGATAGAGAAGGGGGTATGTAGGCTGAGCCCTTAAGTTTATTCCACATGACTTTATTTATACTAAAGCTTCTTCATATATGAAAAGCAAATATTAATTCTGCTTTCTTTTAATTGATATTAAAATAGTAGAGCTATATCTACAAAATACCATTTAAGTTTTTAATTTATTTTAGAACATGTCCTCAGTATATAGTTCAGGTTGATCTTGAACTTTTAAACATCATGTTGGCAAGTTGAGTTCTGTGGATTTGTCAGACATGTTATACTACCCAAGGCTATCAGAAACCAGGTTTTACCTCTCATGTCTTTGACAGAATAGCAGAGAGATGATCTGTGTTACTTGACAGGAAAATTTCCTAATATTGTCACTGACAGTTGACAAAAGAAGACAAGGACACGAAACTCATACACAAAACTGAGAACAAGTATAACTCAAGTTGAAACAATAATCTAAATTTCTCCTGATTTAACATCAGGCTAAAGCCTGAACAGACTGACTGTTCACCCAAGAGAACATCACAGACCATGGACAAGGCTGAAAACTGCCTAAGACCTTTGGATCACATGACCCAGAGGAACAGGTACACTGAAAGATTGGTATTAGGAGACAGGAAAATTATTCCGGAGGAAAGCAACAATGTGAAAGCCCAGGTGGAACCAGCAGCAACTGTGCACAGCCCAGGGCTCCCTTGACTCCACACTGTAACCAATGCCATACAGGCAACGGATTTAGCACAGAAAACACAAATTTCATGAGGGTCTGAGCTTTATTTTGTCATCAAGTTTTACTCATTTTAATGACATCAATCAAACAATCTGCCAAGAAGTTGCAAGAACATAAGCTAATAGTTAAGAAAAGACAGGAGCATGAGATGCTAGGTTGGTGAAAGATAAATTCCAATTGGGGATGGAGGTTTCCCAGTCCTGCCTGTGTGGGAATATGAGAGATGACTGAGGAAAACACACAATAAGAGTCAAGATGGGGCTTCTTCCTGTGAGCTGCTTACACTGTGTTCAGAGGAGACAGACACATAGTCACAGTCAGATGTGGAAAGAGAAGGCACCATGGGAGAAGAAGCCAGAAACAGTGTTTAATGGCTCTGTACCACATCTGTCTTAACCTGTAGGTAAAAAGAATAAGGAAGAAACACAGACATGTATCGTTAAATGATGACATAGACAACAGCTCCTCACTCACTCATAGATACCCAACCCCAGGAGTCCCCATCCCTCAGGATTCTATGCTCTGTCCCTCTCTCTGGTGCATACCAGGACCTTTAGTGTGTCTCTTTTTAATGTTGTAACAGAAATCTGGACATCCAAGGAATTTCATCTCACTGTGGCAAGCAAAGCAAAACTGAGTGTGTTCTTTTCTATATCAATATGTTTCCCATGGCTGTGTCACAACTTTTATTACTGATTAGATTGAACATAGCTGTTTCCTATTTAACCTGGAAGCATGCTCTTATATTAGATGTCATAGAGGCAGCAGGGTGAAGGTGGCCTAGAAGAATCTCTGGGCCTTTATGTAAGAGAAGTGTACAGAACTGTATCTCCAGATCCAGATAATCATGATGGAAACCTGTCCATGAAATGTGATGTCTGGAACCCTGGATGTTTACTCTAAATAGGGAATGTCTCTTTGACACCTGAGCACTGAGAATAAGATCTCTGACATCTCTGTCAATGTAATTATTCTGTTTATTATGTTCTTTATGATTGGCAATGAAGTTACTCTCAGCACATCTGCCCTGTATGAACTGCAGTTATGTGGATGAAATCTGCTCTCCTGTGGCAGGGCATTTTCACAGCTTAGGCTTGTTATTTCCCTGGAGACACGAACTAAGTCCCTGACCATTTCTTACCTCTAGTCCTCCTCTTCCATATCAGCAAAGTCATCATAGCTCCCATAAGCAGAGCTCCAAGAACCACAATAACAATATGCATAAAGGAAATGGTGGGCTCAGGAGGCACTGGGAAGGAAATGAAGGGAAACAGAGTGAAGACCCTACCTTCAGCCCTCTATTTTGTCCCTGCTGTAGCTCTCCCTGAGCACTCCCACTCTCTCAGAACCATGTCTATGTTCAATTCCAGACCTTACCCCATCTCAGGGTGATGGGCTCAGGCAGCCCCTCATGATTCACATGACATTTATATCTATGTTCTTCTCCAGAAAGCACCACAACAGCTGCCCACTTCTGGAAGGTTCCATCCCCTGTAGGCATGGTCTCCGTGACCTCCATGTCCAGGGTTTGATTGCTTTTGTCCCTTTCCCAGGTTAGGGTGATTTCAGCAGGGTAAAATTTCAAGGCCCAGCACCTCAGAGTGATTTTCTTATCAGGTCTGACCTTACGGATCACATGTATTTTGGGGATATCTGGGGGGGGGGACAATCGGAAATTTAAGACACTTGGCATTTTTCCTAGGGGAACAATCAACGCATATGTAACTTTGTGTGAATGGATAGTAAAGTTAGCTTGAGGAAGAGGTGTCAACCCCACACAGCAACCTAAATTGAAGATATGGGTGTGGTTGTCTATTCCTTGGAATGCTTTGGAATCAACATGAGCCAGTACAGAGGAGGAAATGCTGTATCTCCTGGTAGGAGAATTGCATTCTGGTTCTTAATGGGAGGAGATTAAAGACTCAAAGACACTGAGGATAGGCCTCAAATTCATTTTAAACACACAGTGAACAGGCCTGGAAGATATCATGGTTCACAAAGTACATTGAAGGAACTGCTGCTTAGTTCACAGAATGATCTCTCCTAAGAGAATGCTTAACACTAGAGAGAGTCCCTCCTTCATGTTGATTCAAGAAACCCACAAGCCATATTTCCCTTTTGATGAAAGACAGAGTTAGTGTTTCAGCATCCCAGAGCTCCTGTGTTGGAACAGATGGGGCAGTTTCTGTCCTTACCTGTTCTCAGCAAAATCTCCTTTCCATATTCCAGCTCTGTGAGGAATAAGTCCACACATTCAACCTCCAGGAAATTCTTCACATTTTGTGTAAAACCTGATGAGTCCCACTCTTCTCTGAGAATCTCTGCAAACTTGCCCACTGGGGTCCAAGTGCTTAGGTCCTCATTCAGCCTGATGGAATCATGGTCATTGAAGACTACTTCAAAGAATCCGTTTCTGAAATACCCTCGAGGCAGGATATAGCAGCCATACCTTCTCTGGATTGTGTGATATCCTGAACAAGAACCCACTTTCAGACACTCCAACAAGCCCAAACAATTGATAGGACCCTGCAGAGAAATGGTCTCTTCCATATGCCCTTTCTAAGTGGACTGTAATTTGGTCTTAAGTGGATAGCAAATCATAACAGTGTCCTATGGCTCCCTTGAGCCATGGGTCACCTTTTCCAGGAGAAAAACATGGTCATGAAGACCAGGATCAGGCCCTTGGAGAGGTGGAAATTTGGAATTTCTGAATAGACTTACTCACCAGTTAGACTGTAGTTGTAGATTTTGAGCATCCTTTGCAGTATCTCTGTTAAATCCTGAAAATAGCTCAGAACGAGGTCTGTGTTATCCTTCCAATACTCTGGCTTCTTTTGATCTTTCCATGGTGCACAGTGCTCTGTCCTCTGAACATCTCTTCTGCTGTTGAATCTCTCAAACTGTATATCATCCACAAAGCCAACACTGATGAATTGGGGCTTAGGCATCCAGGGCAAGGTGAAGAGAGTTTGGAAAAAGCCAAAAAAGTGGGTACCTAGGTATAGTGAGTCTTTAGATGTTAACCCCACAAGAGGACCCTCTGGTGTTCCACAATACAAACCCCAGGGATAAGTAGGATTAGGAAACAAGGGGCAGGAGTAGGATGTAAAGTGGTAAAGCAAATCTAGGTTCTGGCTGGGATAGGGATAATATAGAGTTTCCTGGTGCTCCACCCCTAAAGATGCACTCCTTTGTTTGCTAAAGTGGGTCTTTTTCCTATGGACGACCCCACTCACCATCTGGATGACTGGTCATGGCCAACAGAACCTGCAGCAGCAGGAAGAGAGCCTCGGTAACAAAGGTCTTCATCTTGCTTGAAGAGTGGAGATGGAGACACAGAGTCTGCTATTATCTGTTCATTTCATAATCTTGAAAGGAGGAGCCTGATTGGTTTGTCTTAAGAATTCCCAAAGGTAGTTATAGAGGCCTTTGGGGTTTGGTGATGGAAAAATGAATGCCTGGAAGAGAACTCTCTAGGGTCATCCATTTGCAGCTCAGATACTGCTCAGATGCACTGCCACGAGAGGATTTCCATTTATGGATTCTTAGAATTCTTAGACATCACTAGCCCCAATTATATCTCAATGAATGGAGACCTGACAACTTGGATTACAGTTGGGAAGAGAGCTGAGAGGATCAGACAACTGTGGGAGGGGTTAGATTATGCACAAGATGTGAAGACTTATCTGGAGTTTGAATGTGGGAAGTCATTCCTCTCACAGTTGGGCTGTGGGAAGGTAATTTTGTTTAGAAGAGGTGTGGACAGAAAATCCCCCATGTGCTCTAAGACTGCAGCTCCTGTTTTCTGAGGATAAGTCCCAGAGGGATAAGCCTTCATTCAGGACAGTTCAAGCTGTCAATTAAACAGCAGGTCCTTCCATTTGCTTTCTGAACCATGAACTCTCTCAAACCTGCTCCATGTCCATGCACGATAACTCTGTAGTCTGACTCCAATGTTTCTGAGTCTTTCATCTTCACCCGGTCAGTATGAGAAGTCCATATCCCTAGAGAGAGATCAGCATATCCTCTGTTCTGCTTCATGCTGATGCTCAAACTTTCCATATTGCCCCACCCATACCCTAAATATATATTACTGTGTGGTGTTGGCACCCCTCTTTCAAGCCAACTCTCCTGTCCATTTATAAAAAGGTAACCTGATCACTGATGGATCCTCAGGAAGACTGCAAAATGCTCTAAATTTTCAATTGTTTCCCTCAGACATGCTTAAAGTACATGCAAATCCTAGGGACAGAAATGACAGAAAAAAAATCACCCTGAGGTGCTGGGTGCTGAGGCCCTGAATGTCTACCAAACTGAAATCAACCCTAACCTGGCAGAGTTATGGGAACAAGCAGAATCAGGACATGGAGGTGGTATAGACCAGGCCTGCAGGGAGTGGATCCTTCCAGATATAGGCAGCTTGGTGATGCCCTGGGGAAGAGCAGAGATACAGATGTCCTGTGATTCATGAGGGGCCGCCTGAGCACATCACCCTGGGATAGAGAAAGGACAAGGTGTGTGCACAGAGACCATTCAGAGAGAGTGGGAATCCTTTGGGAGAACTAGATTGGAGTAAAGAATGAGAGCTGGAGGTCAGAGAACTCACACTTGCTTTCTTTCCCTTCCCTTTTCAGAGCTGCCAACGTGCACCTTCCCATCCATAGCTATTGTGACTTCTCTGGTTCTTAGAGCCCTGCTTATGGGAACAGTGGTGACTTTTCTGATACATAAGAGAAGGACTAAAAGTAAACAAAGGATAGAATGAATCTTAGTTCACATCTCCATGGGGATTTAAAACTTGAGCTGAGTATGTGACCTGACACATGACAGCAGATTCCCTCCACACAGTTGCTAATTTAGCCTGGGGTTTATGTGCTGACATTAACTCCATTATGAAACATAAAGAGAATAGTGCACACATTCATAGCAGCAATGACAGAAGTGGCAGAGATTTGATGCTCAGCTCTCAGAAGTCAGAGGGAAATTTCTTACTTAGAATAGGAACCCAGGCAGCCAGTTATCCCTCTTCATGTACAGTCTTCCATCTTGTTTATCTGAATTGCAGTCACATTTCTGGAAACTTATTTGAGATAAGAATTGGGAATTTTTTCTAGGCCCTCTGGATCCTGCTACCTCCATGAGCTCTAATAAAAGGGTTTATTTCCAAGAGTAAAACAAGAGACAGCTATGCTCTGTCTTGACAATAGTAACAGTGGTGGCTATTTCCTGCTCAACTTAAAACAATATAGAAGATAGGGAAGCAGACTACACGGGCCTGACCTGGGACAAAAGCCCCTTCCGCTCCATTCGAGCCCCGGGCTTCCTGGCCAGCGGAGTTGCCTGACACGCGCAAGGGCCCACACAGGATTCCCCACGGGATCCTAAGACTTCTGGTGAGTGGAACACAGCGCCGGCCCCAATCCAATCGCGCGGAATCTGAGACTGCAGTACATAGGGAAGCAGACTGCCCGGGCCTGACCCAGGACAAAAGCCCCTTCTGCTCCACTCTAGCCCCGGGCTTCCTGGCCAGCAGAGTTGCCTGACACCCGCAAGGGCCCACACAGGATTCCCCACGGGATCCTAAGACCTCTAGTGAGTGGAACACAACTTCTGCCAGGAGTCCCGTTCAAACACCAGATATCTGGGTACCTTCCCTGCAATAAGATAGCTTTCCTGCAGAGAATACTCTACCCACTGAAACCAAGGAGAGTGCTACCCTCCCAGGTCTGCTTATAGAGGCTAACAGAGTCACCTGAAGTACAAGCTCTTAACAGAGACAACTATAACAGCTAGCTTCAGAGATTACCAGATGGCGAAAGGCAAACGTAAGAATCCTACTAACAGAAATAAAGACCACTCACCATCATCAGAACGCAGCACTCCCACCCCACCTAGTCCTGGGCACCCCAACACAACCGAAAATCTAGACCCAGATTTAAAAACATTTCTCATGATGGTGATAGAGGACATCAAGAAGGACTTTCATAAGTCACTTAAAGAATTACAGGAGAGCACTGCTAAAGAGTTACAGGCCCTTAAAAAAAAGCAGGAAAACACAGCCAAACAGGTAGAAGTCCTTAAAGAAAAACAGGAAAACACATCCAAACAGGTAATGGAAATGAACAAAACCATACTAGAACTAAAAAGGGTAGTAGACACAGTAAAGAAAACCCAAAGCAAGGCAACACTGGAGATAGAAACCCTAGGAAAGAGATCTGGAACCATAGATGGGGAGCATCAGCAACAGAATACAAGAAATGGAAGAGAGAATCTCGGGTGCAGAAGATTCCATAGAGAACATCGACACAAAAGTCAAAGAAAATACAAAATGCAAAAGGATCCTAACTCAAAACATCCAGGAAATCCAGGACACAATGAGAAGACCAAACCTACGGATAATAGGAATTGATGAGAATGAAGATTTTCAACTTAAAGGGCCAGCTAATATCTTCAACAAAATAATTGAAGAAAACTTCCCAAACATAAAGAAAGAGATGCCCATGATCATACAAGAAGCCTACAGAACTCCAAATAGACTGGACCAGAAAAGAAAGTCCTCCCGACACATAATAATCAGAACAACAAATGCACTAAATAAAGATAGAATATTAAAAGCAGTAAGGGAGAAAGGTCAAGTAACATATAAAGGAAGGCCTATAAGAATTACACCAGACTTTTCACCAGAGACTATGAAAGCCAGAAGAGCCTGGACAGATGTTATACAGACACTAAGAGAACACAAATGCCAGCCCAGGCTACTATACCCGGCCAAACTCTCAATTACCATAGATGGAGAAACCAAAGTATTCCACGACAAAACCAAATTCACACAATATCTTTCCACGAATCCAGCCCTTCAAAGGATAATAACAGAAAAGAAGCAATACAAGGACGGAAATCACACCCTAGAACAAACAAGAAAGTAATCCCTCAACAAACCAAAAAGAAGACAGCCACAAGAACAGAATGCCAACTCTAACAACAAAAATGAAAGGAAGCAACAATTACTTTTCCTTAATATCTCTTAATATTAATGGACTCAATTCTCCAATAAAAAGACATAGACTAACAGACTGGCTACACAAACAGGACCCAACACTCTGCTGCTTACAGGAAACCCATCTCAGGGAAAAAGACAGACACTACCTCAGAGTGAAAGGCTGGAAAACAATTTTCCAAGCAAATGGTCTGAAGAAACAAGCTGGAGTAGCCATTATAATATCGGATAAAATCGACTTCCAACCCAAAGTTATCAAAAAAGACAAGGAGGGACACTTCATACTCATCAAAGGTAAAATCCTCCAAGAGGAACTCTCAATTCTGAATATCTACGCTCCAAATGCAAGGGCAGCCACATTCATTAAAGACATTTTAGTAAAGCTCAAAGCACACATTGCACCTCACACAATAATAGTGGAAGACTTCAACACACCACTTTCATCAAGGTACAGATCGTGGAAACAGAAACTAAACAGGTACACAGTGAAACTAACAGAAGTTATGAAACAAATGGACCTAACAGATATCTACAGAACATTTTATCCTAAAACAAAAGGATATACCTTCTTCTCAGCACCTCACGGGACCTTCTCCAAAATTGACCATATAATTGGTCACAAATCAGGCCTCAACAGATACAAAAATATTGAAATTTTCCCATGTATCCTATCAGACCACCATGGCCTAAGACTGATCTTCAATAACAACATAAATAATGGAAAGCCAACATTCACGTGGAAACTGAACAACACTCTTCTCAATGATACCTTGGTCAAGGAAGGAATAAAGAAAGAAATTAAAGACTTTTTAGAGTTTAATGAAAATGAAGCCACAACGTACCCAAACCTTTGGGACACAATGAAAGCATATCTAAGAGGGAAACTCATAGCTCTGAGTGCCTCCAAGAAGAAACGGGAGAGAGCACATACTAGCAGCTTGACAACACATCTAAAAGCCCTAGAAAAAAAGGAAGCAAATTCACCCAAGAGGAGTAGACGGCAGGAAATAATCAAACTCAGGGGTGAAATCATCCAAGTGGAAACAAGAAGAACTATTCAAAGAATTAACCAAATGAGGAGTTGGCTCTTTGAGAAAATCAACAAGATAGATAAACCCTTAGCTAGACTTACTAAAGGGCACAGGGACAAAATCCTAATTAACAAAATCAGAAATGAAAAGGGAGACATAACAACGGATCCTGAAGAAATCCAAAACACCATCAGATCCTTCTACAAAAGGTTATACTCAACAAAACTGGAAAACCTGGACGAAATGGACAAATTTCTGGACAGATACCAGGTACCAAAGTTGAGTCAGGATCAAGTTGACCATCTAAACAGTCCCATATCACCTAAAGAAATAGAAGCAGTTATTAATAGTCTCCCAGCCAAAAAAAGCCCAGGACCAGACGGGTTTAGTGCAGAGTTCTATCAGACCTTCAAAGAAGATCTAATTCCAGTTCTGCACAAACTTTTTCACAAAATAGAAGTAGAAGGTACTCTACCCAACTCATTTTATGAAGCCACTATTACTCTGATACCTAAACCACAGAAAGATTCAACAAAGATAGAGAACTTCAGACCAATTTCTCTTATGAATATCGATGCAAAAATCCTCAATAAAATTCTTGCTAACCGAATCCAAGAACATATTAAAGCAATCATCCATCCTGACCAAGTAGGTTTTATTCCAGGAATGCAGGGATGGTTTAATATACGAAAATCCATCAATGTAATCCATTATATAAACAAACTCAAAGACAAAAACCACATGATCATCTCGTTAGATGCAGAAAAAGCATTTGACAAGATTCAACACCCATTCATGATAAAAGTTTTGGAAAGATCAGGAATTCAAGGCCCATACCTAAACATGATAAAAGCAATCTACAGCAAACCAGTAGCCAACATCAAAGTAAATGGAGAGAAGCTGGAAGCAATCCCACTAAAATCAGGGACTAGACAAGGCTGCCCACTTTCTCCCTACCTTTTCAACATAGTACTTGAAGTATTAGCCAGAGCAATTCGACAACAAAAGGAGATCAAGGGGATACAAATTGGAAAGGAGGAAGTCAAAATATCACTTTTTGCAGATGATATGATAGTATATATAAGTGACCCTAAAAATTCCACCAGAGAACTCCTAACCCTGATAAACAGCTTCGGTAAGTAGCTGGATATAAAATTAACTCAAACAAGTCAATGGCCTTTCTCTACACAAAGAATAAACAGGCTGAGAAAGAAATTAGGGAAACAACACCCTTCTCAATAGTCACAAATAGTATAAAATATCTTGGCGTAACTCTAACTAAGGAGGTGAAAGATCTGTATGATAAAAACTTCAAATCTCTAAAGAAAGAAATTAAAGAAGATCTCAGAAGATGGAAAGATCTCCCATGCTCATGGATTGGCAGGATCAACATTGTAAAAATGGCTATCTTGCCAAAAGCAATCTACAGATTCAATGCAATCCCCATCAAAATTCCAACTCAATTCTTCAACGAATTAGAAGGAGCAATTTGCAAATTCATCTGGAATAACAAAAAACCTAGGATAGCAAAAAGTCTTCTCAAGGATAAAAGAACCTCTGGTGGAATCACCATGCCTGACCTAAAGCTTTACTATAGAGCAATTGTGATAAAAACTGCATGGTACTGGTATAGAAACAGACAAGTAGACCAATGGAATAGAATTGAAGACCCAGAAATGAACCCACACACCTATGGTCACTTGATCTTCGACAAGGGAGCTAAAACCATCCAGTGGAAGAAAGACAGCATTTTCAACAATTGGTGCTGGCACAACTGGTTGTTATCATGTAGAAGAATGCGAATCGATTCATACTTATCTCCTTGTACTAAGGTCAAATCTAAGTGGATCAAAGAACTTCACATAAAACCAGAGACACTGAAACTTATAGAGGAGAATGTGGGGAAAAGCCTTGAAGATATGGGCACAGGGGAAAAATTCCTGAACAGAACAGCAATGGCATGTGCTGTAAGATCGAGAATTGACAAATGGGACCTAATGAAACTCCAAAGTTTCTGCAAGGCAAAAGACACCGTCAATAAGACAAAAAGACCACCAACAGATTGGGAAAGGATTTTTACCTATCCTAAATCAGATAGGGGGCTAATATCCAACATATATAAAGAACTCAAGAAGGTGGACTTCAGAAAATCGAACAACGCCATTAAAAAATGGGCTCAGAACTGAACAAAGAATTCTCACCTGAGGAATACCGAATGGCAGAGAAGCACCTGAAAAAATGTTCAACATCCTTAATCATCAGGGAAATGCAAATCAAAACAACCCTGAGATTCCACCTCACACCAGTCAGAATGGCTAAGATCAAAAATTCAGGTGACAGCAGATGCTGGCATGGATGTGGAGAAAGAGGAACACTCCTCCATTGTTGGTGGGATTGCAGGCTTGTACAACAACTCTGGAAATCAGTCTGGCGGTTCCTCAGAAAATTGGACATAGTACTACCTGAGGATCCAGCAATACCTCTCCTGGGCATTTATCCAGAAGATGCCCCAACTGGTAAGAAGGACACATGCTCCACTATGTTCATAGCAGCCTTATTTATAATAGCCAGAAGCTGGAAAGAACCCAGATTCCCCTCAACAGAGGAATGGATACAGAAAATGTGGTACATCTACACAATGGAGTACTACTCAGCTATTAAAAAGAATGAATTTATGAAATTCCTAGCCAAATGGATGGACCTGGAGAGCATCATCCTGAGTGAGGTAACACATTCACAAAGGAACTCACACAATATGTACTCACTGATAAGTGGATATTAGCCCCAAACCTAGGATTCCCAAGATATAAGGTGCAATTTGCTAAACACATGAAACTCAAGAAGAATGAAGACTGAAGTGTGGACACTATGCCCCTCCTTAGAATTGGGAACAAAACACCCATGGAAGGAGTTACAGAGACAAAGTTTGGAGCTGAGATGAAAGGATGGACCATGTAGAGACTGCCATATC
Organism: Mus musculus; assembly: GCF_000001635.26. Classification (NCBI taxonomy): domain Eukaryota; kingdom Metazoa; phylum Chordata; class Mammalia; order Rodentia; family Muridae; genus Mus; species Mus musculus. The sequence continues at coordinate 2,916,808 of NT_187004.1, read as the reverse complement.
CAGGGATCCACCCCATAATCAGCATCCAAACGCTGACACCATTGCATACCCTAGCAAGATTTTATTGAAAGTACCCAGATGTAGCTATCTCTTGTGAGACTATGCCGGGCCTAGCAAACACAGAAGTGGATGCTCACTTTCAGCTAATGGATGGATCACAGGGCTCCCAATGGAGGAGCTAGAGAAAGAACCCAAGGAGCTAAAGGGATCTGCAACCCTATAGGCGGAACAACATTATGAACTAACCAGTACCCCGGAGCTCTTGACTCTAGCTGCATATGTATCAAAAGATGGCCTAATCGGCCATCACTGGAAAGAGAGGCCCATTGGACACGCAAACTTTGTATGCCCCAGTACAGGGGAACGCCAGGGCCAAAAAGGGGGAGTGGGTGGGTAGGGGAGTGGGGGTGGGTGGGTATGGGGGACTTTTGGTATAGCATTGGAAATGTAAATGAGCTAAATACCTAATAAAAAATGGAAAAAAAAACAATATAGAAAGAAGCCCATGAGGAATCATAGCCAGCCTATATATACTCATTTAGTTCTATTGTCAATGGATTTGACTTGGACTCATTTCTCTTTTCAATAGGAGATAAAGTTCCTAGGATGTCCAGCTTTCTATTACAGCATTAAATGATGATACCCAAGGGCCTGGATTTCAGGAGGGAGATGAACAGAGGAGAGAATCCTGTAGTATGGGAATTCTTGAAATTAATATAGTGTGAGCATGTGATGTGCTGTTCAGTATGTCACCATTTAAACACATTTATTCCTGTGCTTTTTGTCTATAGGGCTGTAAGAGAGATGCCTTAATATTCCAGCCGTACAATATCTGTTCTGAATTCTCCTCCAATGTGGCTTCAAGACCTGGTGCCTTCTCTTTCTACTTCTGACTGTGACTATGTATATGTCTTCCAAGCACTATATAAGAGGTCATGGGCAGCAACAAACTCCATCTCCACCCTTACTTTGTGTTCCTCTGTTATCTCTCATGCTCCATCACAGACAAGACTTGGAAACCTCCATCCTGATTAAACTTTAACTTTCACTGAGCTGCAACTTTGTGCTTCTTGATTTAATAAAGCATTTGTATATGACTTTGAAATGTCTTGTCAGATTGTGTGATTGACTCATGTCATGAAGATGAGTAAAATTTATGGAGAAAATAAAGGCTCAGATTCATATGAATTTTGTGCTTGTTGTAATAAATTCTTTGCAAATAGGACATTGGTTTTGGTGTTAAGTCAAGCAAGGCCTGGGCTTAGCACAGTTGTCTCCCGGTGTATTATTCAGGGTTCTCTACAGGAATAAAACTTATGACACACACAAAACACACATAATTTATTCACATATGCATATACATCATCTACATCTACAGCTACATATATGGATTTTTTTGCAATGACTTACAAGCTGCAGTCTAACTAATCCAACATCTGTGAATAGAAAGATGAAGAATATACTAGTTGCTCAGTCCCATGAGGCTAGATGTGTCATATGGTCTTCTGTATAAGCTAGAATCCTGAAGAAATAAGCTGCAAAGAAGTGCTGGCGAGTAAGTGCTAGCATGTGAAGAAGATTGAGACTTCCTTCTTCCATTGTCCTTGTATAGGCCTCTAGAAGAAGATATAACTTAGACTAAATGTAAGTACAACCATGCCTGGATGTGGAACTTGCTGTGTCCCAGTCTTGAACTGAGAAGTATGTTAGCCTCAGTCTCATGGGATTAAAGGCATATACTATTTCACATGAGTCCTAACTTTTCAGGGCCACTGTGCTTCAAGATCTGGATCAAAGATGTGCCCTTCATTTCTAGATTATATATCATTGCAGATACAATCAAGTTTAAATCCAGAAAGAACTATCAAACTGGGTCCACCAGGCTTTCACCTTGTCCCTTTCCACCTGTGGCATCTTGCTATCTCCTAATCCCTATTGTTTTGATACACCTGTTACCCTAGTTTATGTGAAGAAAGATATCAAGTACTTTTAGGGCCTTATCCATTGTCTGTGCTATTCTCTGGTGTCAACATTCACCCTGTCCCATCTGAGTCTGATGCACTATCCAGAGATGTTTAGATTCTGGTTTCAAGAGGAATTGTACATGATCTCATTTCTGTGTATGGGACATGTCATTGTATTCAATTTTCAAGTGAATAAGACTATTAAAAAGAGTGTCTGTTATTGTCACACAAAAGATCCCTGTAGTATTCTTTCAAAATTGCTAGAGTCAAAGCCTGGTTTCTGACAGCAATAGGTGTTTTATCATGTCTCCAGTGCCAGCTAAGAATAGGCTTTTGTCAACCAGATGCTTGCTAGTGCAATATTAACCTGGGCTAAATATTGAGGCCCTGTTCCAACGTAAATCACTAAAAACTGAATGAGCAAATTAAAAATCAAATAGTATATGGTGTACGTAGGTTTACTATGATAATACCAATCCACATAAATCTCAAGAAGTACTTGCATTTCATAGAAAAATTAGGTTGATGTAAGAAAAATCATGTTTAAAAAAAAAAGAAAACCATATGTAATAAGCAAACTGGGCAATACGGGTTGATAAAATTCATAATTCCCTAGAGGATTTCATAGTAGTCACTAAAGCATCCAATCACCTTTTATGGAACTGGAAACTATTCAAAATAAAGATACCCTGTGTTAATTGTGGTCTACAGAACGAGGCACAGCAGACAGAAAATAAGGAGAGCTGCAGTTGAAATAAATAATGTTATAAGACCAAACAACATTCTGAGATGCTTAGATTTTTATGTGCAATGCCAGATTCATAGAGATACTGCTCAATTTCTCATGAAACATTCATCAAGACAGACTATATTTGGGGCCCTAAAACACACATCAGAATTTTTTCTTGCTTTCCCTTCTGGATCGCAGAGGCCTGGAAGAGAGTCATCTACATGAAAACCTCTCCTGCTTTCCTTAAGGAGAACCTCCTAGCAGAAGAGTCTCCTGAAGAGGCAAGATTTCTGAAGTGTGAGGTTGATCCTTCCTGCACGTGTGGCTGCTACCTGTGTAAGACTAGGATCATATTTCCCTGCAAACCCTATAGTCCCTCAGCAAGAACACATAGCACTTACTCTCAGTCCCTGAGAGGACACTTGGGGTCAGCTTTTCACATTCCCTTATGTCAGTAGGGGTGTCCTGGTTTTCCCTTCTCTACTTGAGGGTTCAGCCTACAAAGCTTTCTTCTCCATCCTGTTGTTCCTATAGGTATATATGCTATCCTAAGCTCCTAGCACACACACACACACAGAAGACCAGGGTCAATTCTTGAGCATGATCAGAGGCTCATCTTTCACTGCTCCAGATTCACACTCCATGTGATATTTCTATGACAAGGTATCAAGGACTGGCATCTTGGATAATACGTAGTTGATGTTGGACTGGTAATGCTGTATATTCAAATGCTAATTTTTTTGCTAAATGCAAATACTGTCACCCAAGATCTCCTTGTCCCCTGAGGAGGGGACTTTTAGGTAAACCAGTCTCTGTTGTGTAAACTTGTTCCCCAATTTAATGCTATTCTTTAATTCAAAGTGGCTACAGCCAATTACCTGGGATATTAATGGTAGGCATGTTTTCACCATTACCATGTTACTCAGGGCTGAGGGTAACATGGAGGGACCATGATGAGAGAAAGAGGAAGGAGGAAAAAGAGGGGAAGGAAGAATATAGATAGAGGAGAAGGTCTCCATTAGGTCAGATGGATTATGAACACATGGCCACAAGAAGTGGACCCTGAGGACAGGCTGATCAGGAAGAAATAACACATGAGAGAGTAAAAAAGCAAGTATTCGGAAGCTCAGCTGGGAGCTAAGTAATCTAACATACAGGAAAATGGTTTGGGGGAAATTCACTTACTAATGGTGCTATGGATGATTTACAAATGCATAAGACTCTGTGTCAGTGTTGAGGTGCTATCAAGGTCATATTAATAATAAATGGAGTTTATTAAAATTGATTAGGAGCATAGACCTCAAGCCTTTAGGAAGTCACTCTCAGGATGAATTTTATATTCAGTCACAGATTGATCTTGCACATGGGAGCAGTTACACAACAGTAAGCTGGACTCTATTCATGGTCCTGCAATGCCTGCACTGACATTAGAAAAAATAAGAGAGGTCTTTGGGGAAACACTAACCTGATGAAAATCACAAGTCTCGGAATTATAAAAACTGCAAGTCTCCTCTAATAGGAACATCTCCCCTTGGATCCACAAGAGCTATTTTGATCACAGGTGGCAGTTATTTTGTATTATCTTCAACAAAATAAGGCTCTTAAAATTAAGATCCCAACATAGTCACTATGAAGTGACTATATAGTCCACACAAACAAAATTGACCTTGGAGATACACAGAAGTTCTAAGTATGTATAGATGTCTTGAGAGTTAAATGATCTAGAATTACAGACATATTGGTCCCTGAGGTGGAACTCGAAAGGCAGTTGTGACTCAGATCAGGAGGTCAAGGGCCAGGGCAAGCAACTTGTCCCGAGACACTCTTTCTAGGATTCCAGACCCAAGAGCTGAGTTAGAATGAGGAGGCAGACTTTAGTTCTCAAGAGTTAATCCTTCCAGTACCCAAGTTCCCATGTCTCTACCTCCTATTAGTAATTTCTAGAGACATTAATCACATAATGCAGATGAAGGTTAAAAAGTGAAGCCTGTACTCTATAGAAAATTGAGGACCCCTGTTCCCTGAACCCTTCTGATCTTAGCTCTACAACCATATGTGTGAGTGCAGAGTTCAGGAAGGAATGCATTCTGTACAGAGGAGATAGGGCTCAGGCTGGCAGGGTTACATCATTCAGAATTCTTCATTTCTGCTTTGACTCAACTGGATCCCCCCAAGTTCTCCCATTTGAGAGACCTGGTATCTGCATTATCTCCAAATCTAGCTGGAATTTGATGAGGGCTCTTATATAAAAATAGTAAACGTTACCTACTGTCAGAGAACTACAAACAGGTTCAATCTGCAAATCAACCTTGGGGATTATGAGTTGGATGGAACAATTAGGAAAACTTCTTTGGAGAGTCACAAGAGACAGTGTTCATGTAGGGGAGGCAAGCAGTAGGTGAAAATTATCCTGAGTGTGGGTAAAGGATAGGTCAGGCTACTGTTGACTATAGAGTTTACCACAGGTTCAATGTGAAAATGAGCTGTGAGCTCTGAGATAATATTTGCAGAACCTGAAGGATTTTCCAGCTAGGCTACAGCTCAGGAAGTTTCATAGTTTCCATCAGAGGACCATCAGCTGTGGACAAACTGAGTAAACAATTGATCCTATAGGGGCTCTTCTCATTCAGACCACATCCTGGCTATTGCTCTAGGATTGTCAATTTGATACAAGCTACCTTTATACAGGAAAAGGAACATTATTGAAGAAAATACCACCAGCAGATTCCCTATGAGCAAGTCTGTCAGGCTATTTGTAGATTTTTATTGATTTGGGAGGGCCCAACTCAGTGCTGAGCAGGTGCACCTGAATAATGTAGAAGGCAGGTTGATCAACACAGTAAGCAGCAGCCTCCATGGAGTGTCCCTACCTCCAACTACCTGCCTTGAGTTCTTGAGCTCTCTTCCTCATTGATGAAATGTGACCTGGGATTTGTAAAATATTTAAGCTCTTTCTTCCTCATGTTTCTTATGGCCATGGTATCTTTTCATGTCAATATAAAAGTAGACTAGTACCAACCGTCACTGGGAATGTATGTCAACTGCACATCTACCCCAAACTTTTTTTAGAGACAAGTTTGGTTTTCATGCTTCATTTTAGGTTTTAATTATGTAGATGCTTATATATGTGTGATTTATGCCAATCAATTGGAGATGCCTGTGGCGTCCGGCCCTCCAGCTCTCAAGGTACCAGTCATAAGCTGTGTATTGTATAGAGTGGAGTTTATTTGGGGACATGGGAAGGGAAGTTCAGAGGGAATAGAAGCAGAGAAAGACACACACAGAGAGACAGAGACAGTTAGAGAAAGGGAGAGGAAAGGGATGGAAGAAGGGAGGGAGGGTGAGGGAGAGGGACGGTGGGAAGGGGAGAGCAAGAAAGAGGAAGGTGTGGGAGAGAGAGAGAGAGAGAGAGAGAGAGAGAGAGAGATATGAAGGGAGGGAGAGAAGAGCCCAGCCAGGAATGCTTGGAGAGAGTGGTAGGAAGGAGGGAAGAGAAAAGGGTAAAAGAGAGGATGGGCCAAACAGCCCCTTTTATATCAACCCAGGCCTACTTGCCTGTTGCCAGAAATTGTTTGGCAGAACTTAGAAGGAATGCCAAAAACAAGGAGGCTGCATCAGCATTGGACCCACAGAAATTATAATGTCCATGTTTAGTTGACGGTTTTAAAAGATTCCTGATGAATGTGCAGAGTACTGTGCTGCATATCTGGGTCTTAAGCATCTGCATAGGTCATGATGGTGTCAAAAGAAGACACTGGAGAGAATAACTTACCTTTCTCACCTTCTGTCAGATCTATCCTTGGTCTCTTAGGGACGTGGTATGCATGTGCACTGACCGAACAGCCAACTCCATCCTAAATTTCTTCACATCTCTATCATTTCTGACCACTAGGAAGCTAAGGTTTAGTGAGCTCCTAGGCCTGAGCTCCTAGGAAAGACCGTGACATAACAGGAACACAAAGAAATAAGAGGATCAGGAGCCAGAGCCGGACATTTCAGTGAGAGACTAGGCCTTTGATTTCCTTTCCTTCTTTGATTCTGTCAGCCAGCTCAGTATCTGGGCTAGGCTACTAAAGATGTCAACAGATAAACAGGTATAGTGATCAGGGTAAGCAACTTGTCCCCTGACACTGCTCCCAGGATACCAGGGGCCAGAGCTGAATCTGCAGTCCTGAAGCAGAGCTCTGGAGATTTGTCTCCCAGTAGTTAATCTTTCCATAGTACTTCAGATCTCTTTACCTGCCAATAGGAATTCTTAGAGAAGGCAGTCAGCCTCATCCTATAGCTCAGACTTGTGAATAAGAACAACACTGGACTAAATCTGTACCATCATTTAGGAGGGAGATGCTGTCACCCCTAGCCCTCCTCTTGCTGCTGCCAGCCCTACTTGCCTTCACTCAGACTCTGGCAAGTGAGTGTAGGTCTTCATAAACATAAATTCAATTTGAAGCTGCAAGGACAATGTACAGTGTAACCACAGGCAAAGAAAGCCTAGCCTTAACCCTAACCTTACCAGACCCTCAATTCTCCCCAGGCTATTTCTGCCTGGATGCATGTATCATCCAGATCAAGAGATCTGTGCCCAGTCCACCTCCCAGGGTAGTGACCTTTCTCAGGTCCCAGGAGAATGGAAGGATCCTACCACATGTTGGCTTTAGGTTTCTATCAACTATACTGTTCTATGCCAGTTCCTCTGAGAGTGACTTCCTGGAGACCTGGTTAAGATCCAGTAGTTGTTTTATATATAAGACATATACATTGTGGGAAACATTACATATCTTGAGCTAGTTCTTATGCTACTGGCTGAGAGGGGATGCTGAGTGTCACTAGGTAGATACCAATAGGCCAATTGAGCAATGGTATTTGGAAAATGTCTTTTGCTACTGATTTGGTTGTGTCCTGAGGGGAGAGCATTTTCTATAATCTCTCCTGCTGTGGCTATTTTCAAAGTTTGTGTCTCTTTCTCTCTTGCACTTTGCTCCCGTTAGTAATTATATTTTTCATTTTTATTATGTTTTTGACTATATTTACTCCCTGTTTGTTGATGCACCATGAATGTGCTGGTGTTTGTGGAGTACATAAAACGGCTTCAGTTCCCCTGTGACTGGATTTGGATGGTTTTGTGTAGATGTGCAGGTGCTAGGAATTTAAGCCATGTCTCCTAGAAGAGCACTCAGTGCTCTTTACCACTGGGCCATTAGTCCAGCCAACATACCCCCTGCTGCAAAAAAGAAATCTTCACATTAAAACTCTGGCAGTATTCTGGAGCTCTGTCTCATAAACTGGGCTCTACAAACTTCTTCTCACAGGGTGAGCACTCCAGAGACGTACTAATTCCCATTATTAAATTAGGATCTTTTTTGTTCTGGTTTGTAAATCTTCCAATTATTCATTGCTAGTATCTTTAGAGATGTCTATATATCATCCTTTCTTCAGACAGTTATTACTAAAGTTGCATAGTCTATTCCCATGTACATTGTAGTGGACTATCCGTATGTGTCATGTCTTACTCCATCCTCAGGAAGTGGGCATTCCTGCCTATTCTGCTTTGCTTTCCTGTATCTACAGGGATCCAGACATGAATTCAGCACTGAGTTTGAGTGAGTTTTTATTCTCCTAAGTCTTCTACCACACCCTGTCCATTGAGTTCACAGAATAAAGACATACTTTGCCTTTGTATTTTTAGTAAGCCTTAAGCAGCACAAGAACTGGTTAGCTGCCTACCCTCCAGGCTGTTAGAATCTACTTTCCTGTTGATAGCCCTGAATTATTACTTGATACTTACTATGTTCCATCTGGGCTGCTCTTAACTCCAATTGGTCAGCTCACATGGCCATGATTAAACCATGTAGGCTCTCCTTTCTCCTCTCCTGCATATTCTTCTTCTTCTTCCTTGATTTCCCCAGCCCTGGGAAACATACACCCCACCTATGACTCTATATGATGAACAATTGACTGTTGGCATTCTTATTTACAAATCATAATTAAGGGGGAATGGTCACTTAGTATGTCATGTGAGGATTCTTTCCACTTTGTGGTAACCAGACTTGGGGCTCCAAAATGAGCATTAGAATACAAGTATCATTAGGCCAAACCACTACAAAAGTACTCAAACTTACAAAATAACAATTACAGGGGGGGGGGGACTACCATGAGAAGCAGAGGAGAAAAAGACTCCTGCTGGGACTACAGTTTAATCTTTCGAATTTTGACATGAATCTCAGGTTTACACATAGGAAAGTAGAAGTCCCACACACCTGACCCCTCCATCCATTTTTTGTTTAATTTTTCAATATTGTTAATTTACTTGACTCACCTCTTCTGATAGCAGTTACCTAATTCCACCCAGCTATCCCCTGGAGATTCTTTAACAATCTGCCCCTGTGGCCTCCCACATCCTGGGTCTCTGATTTTTTTAAACTTCAGATTTTCTTAGCCTTACAATACAAGTTCTGGTATTACAAGTACACGGTGTGACTCACAGGCTGTCTGCGAAGTTTTGAGATGGCTCAGCGGTTAAGATTGCCGACTGCTCTTCCAAAGGTCCTGAGTTTAAATCCCAGCAACCACATGATGGCTCACAACCATCTGTAACGAAATCTGATGCTCTCTTCTGGAGTGTCTGAAGACAGCTACAGTGTACTTACATATAATAAATAAATATTTAAAAAGAAGTTTTGAAATATGTCTATAAGAGATGGCAGGAATTTAGCAAGTGTACAGGTAGAATATGTACAATTACTATGTATGTTTTTATTGAGATTATTGAGATTATAGTTATCCTAGGACAGGAACTTAGGGTGGCCTTCATTTCATGGCCTTTATCCTTTTCAGAAGTGCTAGGTTAGAGGACTGAAATGAACATTTGTCATTCCAATGTGTGAATTATTAAAGACATCATTGGCAAATATTTTTAATTAAAAAAACTATTAAACAACTTTGAGGAGAAGTAGCCCTCCATTTGTGGAATCTGGACCGATTTAAAGATTCAAGTTGTTACAATACCTTGAATAAAGCAAATGTCTTAAAAGTTTGGGTTCACAGAATGGTGAATGTCCACATATGCAAAATTACATTGAGGTCCATTTACTTTCTAAGTATGTAGAAATCCTGACACAAAAATGACTGGGAACTGCGGACTTACTCTCTCCCAAGCTGGACTCAGAAGAATGTTTTCAGAAGGCCTACCACAAGAAATAGGGTAAACAACTCGTCCCCAGACACTGCTCCTAGGACACCTGTCCCCAGAGGTGGGATTGAGGGGGGAAACAGAACTTTACAGCTACAGATCCCAGGAGTTCATCTTCCCATTCCCCACCCACATGTCCCTGTCACTCCCATAGTGTATTCTAGGAAAGGCAAGCAGCCTCCCTGATGTCAGGCTTTTGAAATGAAATGCGAACTGTCTGGAGTCACTCTCTTATCATGACTCAAGTTCAGGACCACTATGCTACATGCCCTCCATTTCCTATGGGAGATGGCTCTCACCCAGAACCATAAAAAGCCTGTGTGTGTTACATCTGAACAAATTTGGTTTGATAAGTTGGACCTCCTAACAATGCTTGCCTCCAGGCTCACCTTACCAAACTCTCCTGGCTTTTCTTGCTGATCATCACTGTCCAGTTTTCTTCTCTAGCCCCCCCATTTATGCCCTGAGTGTTACCCCTCTCAAAGCCAGAGCACCTGCCAAGAATCCCAGGAGCAGGTCTTCGGTCTCATTGTCTGTACTGCTTCCAGTTCATACTCCTTAAGTAATTTACATGCCAGGATAGTTGGTCATATTCATTGTTTCCCCTTCTTCCTATCTCTGCCTTGGGTCACAGTTAAATTCCAGAGAGGCAATATGGTCATGAGGATAACCCTGATCATTGTTCTAGGGAAGTTTCCATAACTGTGACCCAAGGTATAGATGCAGACAAGATGAAGTTGTGAATATGGGTATGACCAACTCTGCTCCTGGAGGTCTGTTCTCAGGAACACCTTTCATTTTACTATGTCCCTAGGTGTCTATCACCTCCTTCATCATCACCATCAATGTGCTTATGTTTTTCAATGTATTTTTACGTAAGCCCCAGGTTGATCAAGCTCTTATACATGATTATTACAATGCACATAGGGACATAGCACATACACAGCTTATGCTTGAAATCCCACTTAGAGAAATCATGGACCTTGGCCACTCTTTGCCTTTATTGTCCATCTTTATCATAAAATGACCATAGATTCCATATGTATAGCTCCAAGAACCTGCCAGAAATATTTCCCACAATGGAGATGGAGGGCCGAGGGGCACAGAAGAGTAAGTTTTGTTTTGCTTTGCTTTGCTTTGCTTTATTTTGTTTTGTTTTTTACCTGTCTCTTAGTATTGACTTGTGAGGTACTCTCAAGGAATACAACATTCCAACACAGTGGGATTTGTGCTCACAGCCAGTCTTTTCCCTTCTCATGGCAAGGGGATAAATTAGCAGCTCATGATTCACATAACATGCACCTTGCTCCTCCCAAGAAGCCAAAGTCACAGCTGTCCACTGATGGAAATTTCCATCCCCTGCAGCCCTGGTCATCACCAGTGGAATGTCATGAGTTTGGTTGTTCTCATCACTCTTCTAGCTCAGGGTGAAACAGGAAGTAGAAGTTCAGGGGCCAGCACTTCAGGCTGATTTTCCTCAATATACAAGGTCATGCATCACAAGTGTTTGAAGGAGATTTTGAAGAGAAAATGGGTAAAATTAAGCATTTATATTTTAATCTGGAAAGCCAGCAGTGCTCACAAGACCATGCCTAGAGAGAAGGGAAATGTTAGGCTTTAGGAATGGTCCAGGCTCCACAGAGCCGCCCAAAGTAAATATCCAGATAAATTATACTGAGCCTACATCTAGCTCTAAACAACTAGACTTCTGAGTGCCTCTGGGCAGGTACTCAAGAGACAGAGCAACCCAGAACTCAGACTTCCAATGTCACTGTGTTTGGACAGTGAACAGGCCTAAGAGAGGCCATGGTTTCCAAAGCAGATGGAAAGGAACTGCTACTTAATTGACAAAATAAACTGAGCTGAGAGAAGTGTGATCTCTCTGGAGAGCTCCTTGCTCATGTTGAGTCAGGATACCCATGAGCATGCCTTCCTTATTATGCCACTCATAATAAATACTTAAGCTACCTACTTCTGAGCAGGAAGCCTCAGGGGACAGGAGCACCAAGGTCAGAGCAGATGGGAGAATTTCTTTCCTTACCTTCAACTTGGGGGAGGAACATAGAATCAGGCTGTCAGACTTGGTGCTGAAGATGTAGCCGAGAGCTCAAATGGCCTGCAACTTTCAAGCAGAGAGATACAGTGTGTTGCCACTAGCCTTAGGGTGGACTTTTGAAACTCCCAAGACCACCCAGACTGACACACTTCACCCAATAATGCATATCTCCTAATCTTTAACAATTTGTCCCACAAATTGGGGACCAAGCATTCAAATATATATTTTTTTTAAAAAAAAAGACCCTATGGACTCCATACTTATTCAAACTACCACAGATAATATCACTATGCAAATACTATGCAGCTAGACATCTTTAGACTGTGAACATGCCTGTGCTAGATAAAGCAGTAACTGTCACATACAAAGTCCTGCTATGACCTTCATGCCTGTGGGATGGAGACATAAATTAAAATGAAAACTAAATCATGCTCATTCAGTTCCAAAATCTCTACAATTTCCACTACCTGGCACCTGTTCCATTTGGTTCTTGGTGTGGAGACTTCTGGAGAACTTCTTACTCACAGTCTTCACTCTGGAACTAGGGGTCCACAGGCTCCCTTTCAACCAGTTCAGAGCCCTGTGTTGTCTTTATCTCCTGATTCTATTACTCTGGCTCCTCCTTCATCCAACCAGGCACTTGGCTCTTTTGTTTGAGTTAAGTGTGTTTATGTCCCCGAACTACCCATGATTTAACAAATTCTAAGGAAACAAAAAGAGGGTTCTGGTTGGTCACAATGATGTATAGATACCTCATGGAGTATGAAATGGAAGCAGTACAGAAATTGAGAACCCAGTTCTCCCCTGGAAACCCCTGAAGATTCACTAGCTTGAAGAAGGATACAGCTTGGGGCTTAGAGAAGGGATGGAAAAGAAGGCATGGCAGGGCTGAGAAGCAGGAAAGCCCAGATGAGCTTGGTAAGGTAATAATGGAGTCTTGTTAGGTGGTCCATCTTCTCAAACCAATTCTTTACTGATGTGACACTCATGGGTTTTGGTAAGATTCTGGGTTAGGGTCATCACCCTTAAAAAATGGAGGCATGGAACATAGTGGACCTCAACTTGAGTAATGAATAGAGATCAACTAAGGGCAGTTTCCATTTCATTTCATAAACCTGATATCAGGGAGGCCCCTTGTGTTTCCTAGAATTGTCTATGGAAGTGACATGGAGAGGTGGGTGAGTAATAGAAAGATGGACTCCTGGGATCTCTATCAGGGACAAGTTGCTTACCCAAATCGCTATGCTGGGCATGTTGACAACATCCTTCTGCATCCATCCTGGGGGAAAGTAAGTCAGCAGTCCTCAAACATTTTAATGTAAGGATCTCTACACTTGTAGGAAGTGAGTGGACCTCAATGTAATTTTGCCTATGTGGATGTTTACCAATCCATAATTATCCTGCAGTGAACTAAGTGTCTTGAGACCTCTGCTGTATTGAAGATATTGCAGTCCTTGAATGAAAGAATGATATTTTAAGTGTGAACTAACCATTTTTCTTTTTTTTTTTTTTGGCATTGAAGTGTAGCAGGCAGCTGCTGATTCTTTTTTTTTTAATTAGGTATTTATTTCATTTACATTTCCATTGCTATCCCAAAAGTCCCCCACATGCTCCCCCACCCACTCCCACTTCTTGGCCCTGATGTTCCCTTGTACTGAGGCATATAAAATTTGCACGACCAATGGGCCTCTCTTTCCACTGATGGCTGACTAGACCATCTTCTGATACATATGCAGCTAGAGACACGAGCTCCAGGGGGTACTGGTTAGTTCATATTGTTGTTCCACCTATAGGGTTACATATCCCTTTAGCTCCTTGGGTACTTTCTCTAGCTCCTCCATTGGTGGTCCTGTGGTCCATCCAGTAGCTGACTATGAGCATCCACTTCTGTGTTTGCTAGGCCCTGGCATAGTCTTACAAGACACAGCTATATCAGGGTCTTTTCATCAAAATCTTGTTAGTGTATGCAATGGTGTCAGCGTTTGGAAGCTGATTATGGGATGGATCCCCAGATATGGCAGTTTCTAGATGGTCCATCCTTTCATCTCTGCTCCAAACTTTGTCTCTGTAACTCCTTCCATGGGTGTTTTGTTCCCATTTCTAAGAAGGGGCAAAGTGTCCACACTTAGGTCTTCGTTCTTCTTGAATTTCATGTGTTTTGCAAATTGTATCTTGGTTATTCTAAGTTTCTGGACTAATATCCACTTATCAGTGAGTACATATTGTGTGAGTTCTTTTGTGATTGGGTTACCTCACTCAGGATGATGCCCTCCAGGTCCATCCATTTGCCTAGGAATTTCATAAATTCATTCTTTTTAATAGCTGAGTAGTACTCCATTGTGTAAATGTACCACATTTTCTGTATCCATTTCTCTGTTGAGGGGCATCTTGGTTCTTTCCAGCTTCTGGCTATTATAAATAAGGTTGCAGAGTTATGGTGGAAAAGAAAGAGCCTTTTCTGGGTGTTTACATTCTCTTAAGTACCTTTATTGTTCCCACTTTATAATATGTGGTTGTGTCTTTAACATTTTCCCATTTGAATAAGAAAATGTAGCATAAAGAAACAAATATGACATATATATATATGTGTGTGTGTGTGTATGTGTGTATATATATATACATATATATATATATACTATTTGTAAGTTTGTGTATATGTGAATTTTTGTGTTCCCCTCTGTCTCCCTCTGTTTCTATATCTTTGTGGAGCTCTCTGTCTCTGTCTGTCTCTTTATGTGTGTGTGGGCATCGTAATAGAGTCAATTGTCTGTATAAAAACAAAAGAGGTCACCATAAAGAGTGGAAGTTCAATATTAGAAGGTGGTACATAGCTTGATGTCTATGCTGGGAATGCAGTTCTCATCCTTTGCAAAAACAAGTGCTTTTTATTGCTGAGCCATCTCAGTAGCCATAGGAAGAATATTTTGAATATTATGAAATAATTGTAATTAAACATTTCAATAGATTTAAAATATTTTACATTATAATTAAATATTTTAATTTATATTATCAGAAGTGTTTTATTGAGACAGGGTCTAATTATATAACATTCCCTGGCCTGAGAATTGCTATGTAGTATATGATAATCTGGAACAGAAAAATCTTTTTGCATCTACCTTCTGAGTGCTGACCTTAAAAACAAAAAGTATGAACCTGGCAAAATAGTTCCTCTTCCAGGGAACCTGTGTTGGATTCTTAGTATCCACATGGCTGCTCACAACTCTCTGTGACTCTGATCACTGTGAACCCCATTCTTTCTTGAGAAGAGGTTGTAATGCAGAGACATACCTACTGGCAACATATCTGTGCACTAAATATCATTAAAATGTAAAGAGAAATGAGAGGCACTGGGCACCTTATTGTGTTTTATATTTGTTACTTTTCACATGTGTCACTTCTTCAAGGTTGGTTAGCCTATGGACTTTAGACATAATTGAATCCTTTGTAATCTCCTATGACAATGTCCATAGGAGAGTCTTGTACATTGAGTATGTTTTGTGTCAATAAAAAGGTTATTTTAAAAGAAGAGCGTGGTTTGAACAAAATTCTTAAATATTATTCAATAATATTATGAATTAATTGGAATTAAATAATTGTAATTTCAGTAGTCATGCCATACATTTAAGTAAAAATTATCAAAAAGTCAGTGATCAATTGGGAAAGTTTAGTTTTCTATGCCCAACCTTTCTCTGAATAATGACGTGAAGACTGTAATATTTATTAAAAGTTTAGGTACACCTGCTGGGCAGATTCTGACCTATTCTAAGCTAGCAATTCTGCCTTGCATACTATCCATCCTTGTTGACCATTGCCTGCCCTCCTAGCCTAGCCCTTCTTCATCTGTATCCAGATGGGGACTTCCTGGCCCCCACCTGAGAACCCCTTAGCTCTCTGAGTTAGCTCCTTTTCCTCTCCGGCCCAGCTCTTCAGCTCTTTTTTAATAAGGAGAAGGTGATACAGAACAACATTTTACAAAATAATGAGTCAGTGATGCTTTATAATAATGACAATGCCAAGGTCTAGACTTCAATCAGATATTTGGGTACAGAAATCAGCATTTGAGTACACAGTGCACAAAGACATCCTCCAACAGTCAATATCACCAGAAGTTTTACAACAAATTTTGTAAGCATAATAAGTTGTCAACTTTAGGGTGAGGAACTGAAGTGTTTAAAAATACAAATGTTTCTTTGAGGGCTTAGATTTTATATTTGTTCTAGATGACTTCAGAGGAGATTGGTGGGCTGTGGATTGATTCACATTGTATATTAGAGGGAGATGAGAAAATACTCATTAAGTATACTCCAAAGGAGTGCAGGGTGGGCAGGGAGAAAAGATACAGAAGATGTGAATGACAGGTGCTGTGATGTCTCTATTTTGGACATGTCCTTGTTTAAGAGAGTTTTTTCATGTATAGCCTCCTAGAATGACATTCAGTTTCTATGGCGAGGAGTACAGAGCTGCAAATGTGCCCAAATGCTAGGAGGTTAGCATGAGCCACTTTTTGTGTCATTCTCAGCAAACAATTCTAAATTTTTACCATAAAATGGAGGCTAATACTGCTCAAAAAGCTGTTTACTAACTGTGGAGAGAAGCATACCTGGATGTTGCCAGGTAACTGTGGGTGGGGGTGGAGTCCAGACAGAATACCAGGAACTTCGGGCATTGCCTATATGACTGATGGCTATACATCTCTCTGGGGAGGCCTTTGGGAGGCTGTAGCTGAGACATTAACCAGGGGGCTCAGGAGGCGTGTCCAAGCTCCTACTTTTCCATGAAGGTGGAAGCCATCCCACACCAGGTCTCTGGGGTTCAAGGCCTGTGCTCAAATAGGGAAGCAGGTTGTCTGTGCACAGTTAACTGCCCAATAGCTTGTGTCAAGCTGACATACAAAACCAGCCACTACAGTAAATCTAAGATTTCTATTGTTTCCCACAGTCTGGATGTCTTATACTTAGACAACCACTGAATATAAACCAGGCTGCCTCAGACCAGTCTCAGAGGAAAGGACATTGAAATAGAATGGGGGTAGGAGCCTAAAACCAATATGTATTAGGTTCCTTCCCTCTTTCGTGGACCACAGAAAGATCACTAGGCTGGGGGTGGGGATGGGTGCTTGGTAGGATATAGATCTCTGGTCCTGGATGTTGCAGAAATCCAGGCAGGAGCAGCCTGAATGTTGAACCCTCAGATTCTGGTAGGGATAGGGGCAATGGTAGATATTGCTTCCCTGTGATGTGATTGCACAGAGTTCTTGTGTCTTCAGAATATGGTTTTCCCATTTCAGGACCAACACTGACTTTCCAGAGTCTGAGTCAAGTCAAGGATGGAAGCAAAGAGAAAGAGGAGAAGAATGATGATGAATTCTTCATCCTAAGTGATGTTGCAGATTTATTCCAGACTAGTTCTTATTCACAAAACAACTCTGAGCTTTATCATGAGGCCTACTGGCTTCTGTAAGAATTGGCAGTGGGAGGTACAGAGGCATGAAGCATCATGGAAAGATTAAATACTAGGAAAGAAATCTCCAGAGACCTCCTGACTGCAGATACACTTCTGGGCCCTGGTATCCTGGGAGCAGTGTCTAGAGACTAATTGCTTACCCTGATCATACTGTACCTGTCCTGAGGACAGCATCCTTCTGAGTTCTAGCCCAGATGTCATATTGGCTGACAGAATCAATGAAGAAAAGGAAACCAAAGAGCTATGTCTCACAATAAAGGGTCCAGCTCTGGGTCCTGTTCTGGATTTTCCATAGACTCATTGTTATGTCATGGTCCTTTCCTGGCCAGATCAGGACACTTGCACTATGAATTGGATTCCTGATGATCTTATGTCATAGGTTTTTGAGGGAGGCAATGAAGAAAGTACAGATGTTCGCTGTTGTTAACATGGCTAGGCAAACAATTTCCCCACATGACATGGAGGAGAAACAGAAGGAACAGTGGAGGATAATGTGTGACTGACAGATCTCTGACGATTCCCAGTCCAGTCATCTGCATGATATCCCTATACTACAACAGGCTCATATTTACTCCTCAGTAAGTGGTTGAGATTCTGCCAGGTGAACCAAATTATTCCAGAATCTGGAATCGAGAGAAATAAAGCAGGCAAAAAAAAAATCACTGCCCTGGGATTGGAGGAAGACTTACCTTTAAAAAGAGCCGTGGACCTGAATTTATTTCCATGCATCATCGAATGGCCTCTCACAGTCTCCTGTTATTCCAGCTGGATGGTATTAGATACTCTTTTCCAGATTGCAAAGGCATTGCCTATCCATTGACATGTACTACACACACACACACACACACACACACACACATAAGTAAAACAAATAAATAAATCATAAAATGTTGAATTTATTATATAATAAATAAATCACTCAACCTGCCTCAATTGTTATGTTCTCAAATGAAAGGCACACACATAGCCTTTATATTTTAATATACTTTAATCAGCATAATAGATCTGCCACTGTCTAAATTCCCTGTGGTTAACTGACCTCCCATTCATAATCCTGGTTTATTACTTATTAAATTTTGCATTTTATCTTGGCTTCTCTTGAATCCATATGGCAGCCCTCTGGGCTGCACTCTCCTGGCTCCTTCATGTGGCAACCATGCCTCTATGTCCTTCCCCGTTCTCCAGCATTGTGTCTCCCCTCCCTCCACTCTCTACAGGCATGGTAAATCTTCCTCTCCTCTTTCAAGAGCCTAGGAGCATAAAGTATAGATGAAAGAAATCAGGTAACAACAATTGTTGGATTAAATAGGGAAGGACAACTGCAGGGAGGGTAGCCCAATCTTATGAGTGTGCTAGAGAAGATTAGGTCAAGGGTCAAGGCATACCATCCAGGAAGACTCTGTAACACAGTTCCAGTAGGAACTGAGGGATACTGGGAGAATCTGGGGGCCAAGTCCACTTTGATATGTTAACTAGACATCACTTGTCCCAGGTTTGAGAGAATTTGAAACATAATGTCCCATCCTTTTGTTGATAATAATTAAATGATAAGGGGGCACACAACCCTGTAGGAGAGCCATTGTGTCTGGCATGAATTCTTCAGTGACGGCACTTAGGCATTGAAGCATTAGCCTTTTGTAAATATAGAACACATATTGGTAGTTTTACAAATTCTGTAGAAGCCTAGAGTTGAATAGTTTGCAAAGACTTAAGTTAGGTGTGGTCTCTAAGTCAGCTTTTGTTAATCTAAGAACGCCTTTATAATCTTAAAATTTTATCATCATACAAAAATCTATGTCAATTCAAATTATTTTGGAGGCATGTAGTTTGTTTCCAATTCTAAAAAGGGACACAATGAAAAACAGAGAGCTCATTAACACTGAGAAGACCTATAATTGTTGTTTTATCCCACCTAGTCATCTTAAAATGGTGATGACACATGGCATATACCCTTTAACCTTAGTCAAGAGAACTGTCATTCAAATGACTGCTTTCATCTCAATGAAAGGCAAATTACATGGTTGCTGTTTGACACATATTTTCCTAGATTTAGATTGTAAACATGTGTTGATTCCAAGTTACATATACACTATATTCTAAACCATAGTTGAATCACTTATAGAACATGCTGTCGCAAAATAAAGTTACTTTTGTACAGCTTCTATAAGCATCTTGTTATAAGTTTTAAGCCTAATTTTGATACAGATTTTATAGATCTTTAAACCCTACCCAATAAAATTAAACATACTGAGATGGCATTTATAGCATAGTCTTAAAAGATATTTTGTAAGCAGAAAGCAGAGAAATCATAGAAAAAAAGATTTTTAAGAATAGGAAGTAGAACCTTAGAGATAAAAGACTTTTTGGACGTGCAGAGAAGAGAAAGTTTAGATATTTGGGGGTCATTTCATTGTATGCTAGCAGTTGTTACAATTTGTGAGAATTTGGAAATCAAGTGTGCCAATTTTTGTACTGAAGCTAAACTGTAATGATGAAGTCTGAGTACAAGGAGTAAGAGAATTGTAGAGAGATTTCAATTCAGGACATGACTGCTCTGGCAAGAGATCACATCAAAAGATTGTGTGATCCAGCTGGAATACAGACATGCCTTTAATCCCAAGGGACAGAGGCAAGCAGATCTCTGAACTCAAAGCCATCCTACTATAGAGCAAGTGTCAGGTAAAGAAAAGCTTAAAACTTGAGCCAGAACTGTTGAGTTAAACCTGCTCATCAAGAGTTCATAAAGACCTAGAAAGGGTGAGGTCACTCATCAGCAAGTCTCAGAGGCTGCAAACATCTAGGCCTAGAAAAGCTTGTATGGAGACTATAAGCTACCAAGACTAGACCTAGGTTAGCAGACTGAGGCTATGAGCCTCTGAGATGACAATTCATCTAGAACAATAACATTACATGCACAGAGATTAAGTGCTAGAAAATAAAACATGGTGTAAAGTTCTAGAAATTCTAAATTTTTGAGCAAGGGCCTAGTTGGCCAAGAAAGGTAGGCTTGTGCTTAAAGAAGCTACAGGAGGCAGTAAGGAGAGAGCAGCTGAAGTTAATTTAGAACAGAGAATTGGGTGAGAGAATACAGGAGAGTGAAGTTAAGCCTGAGGAATGGATTATGTGGAGGAGGCTGCATCCTCCATATTGAAGTCTTTAAAAAATGGGAGCAGAGGCTCCAAGATCTGGTCATTTCCAGGAAAAAGTGTTTGCTGGGAAAATATCCTGTTTCCTCTGCAAAGGGAATAGAGGTGCAAAATTGCAGGGACAAGAACTTCATTATGGAGCATTCCCAGACAGACTCTGAAACCAATCATCTAGAAAAATAGTCCAAAGCACAGAGGAGTAACATTTCTTGTCCTTGTGATTGGAGTCTTTTGGGGTGAGAGGAAACTTCCTGACATGCTAGTATGGCTTTCTTAGTACAAGAAGACATGTCAGGGAGCTCTGGATTGATACTTAGCCACTAAAAGGGAACAACATGCTTAGAGCAGGTAGAAGAGAAAAGAGCTGAAAAGTAGATTGGGAGCGGCTTTAGTAAGAGTGGGTGGGTGGAGAGTACCCTCACAGAAACAGAGGGAGGGGTGGGGTAGGGAGTTTCTAGACGAGAAACCAGGAAAGGGAACAATTGAAATGTCAAAAAATAAAATAGCCAATAAAAAAATTAAAAAGAAGAAGAAAGTAGCTCCTGTGGGGGTTGTTCCTGTGGCACATCAGGGTCCAGAAAACAGAGAGAGGACATTTACTGAGTAGGTGAGAAGAGATGGATGATTAGATCAGGTGGAAGGAAACGGCAACTGAAAAAGCAGACTCTAGAATCAAATGTGTTGCATAGCAAAAGCCAGCAGAGACAAATGATCTCTCCATATGTACCATAGGAGAATCAGATCTGCAGTTTGGTCAGAGCAGCTGTGTTTCTTGGGAGGGAACCCATTTACTACACTACCATGGATTCAGCACCAGAAGAAAGAAAGAAAGAAATTATAACGAAAGGACATGAATGTTCCTAGGCTTTGTGGAAGAGAAAGTTTATTATAGATAAAAGACAGAAGCAGAACACGTGGAGGAGTCCAGAGTGGACATGACCAGAGTGCACAGTGTGAGGAGAGGGGAGATCATCTGCCAACCATGAGGAAGATACTGGTCCAAAAGAGTAGGGGAAAAGCAAACAAACTAACAAAAACCAGGTAATTATAATGGTGGGAAGGCCAGCCTGGGAAAGGCAAGCTGCGAGGAGGGATGACCAACAAAATAACTGGGATGGAGAATTATATTGTATAAAGCTGTATATACCAGCCAGGAGGATCCTGTAACTGGTAGGGACTAAGGAATTCTGGGAGAAGCTAGAGGCCAGGTCTGTTTAATATGTCAAATAGACACTTCAGCTATGTGTCCCTGGTTTGAGACCCAACAGACTTTCTCAGTCTGTAATCATATATACTCTAGGACCAGCTTTATAGATATTGCCTCATGCACAGGCAGTTGGGCCCTCCACATCAATCCTTAATAAAGAAAGTACCTTACACACTAGCCCAGGGAAAATCTGGCATTTTGTCATCTAATGTTCATCTACCTAGATAAAACTAATATGTCAAATTGAGCAAAGTAAAACAAAAGCCAATACATGATCTGAATGAGGAATGTCCCCTAGAGGCTCAGCTCTTGCTCTCTTGATCCCCAGCTGATGGTGCTTCAGGAGAAGTTATGATCAGTATCTTAGCCGGAGGAATTCTTCATGCCCTGTAAATCTTCTGCTCACAGATCAACTTCACATCAAAGTCATGCTTAGCCCCATACTGAACTATCACATGACTTGTCTCTCACACATATATCTCTTTCTTCTAACACATATATCTTCCTATATGAACACTGTACAATGTGATTCTGCAAAGATGTCTGGTCAACTTGTGTTCTAGACAACAAATGCAACTCAAGTTTGGTTGCTCATCGAGCCTGTTTACACTTCTATGCTAGTTTCTACCTGTAAACATTTCCTGATTTTATAAAATAGTTTTCAACAAATGCAAGTTAGATCTGGTGATCACTGTAGATCCCAGTTCTACCATGGTAGAACAGGGAGAGTTAACTTGACTTAGGATAAAAATGAAGATTCCCAGGAGGCATACTCTAGCCAGTCTGAGTTTGGGCTCCTCTGTGCAGAGATCTTTTCCCTCTTCAACTTGAGACTCATACAGATGATTCTGGATCAAAGACACAGATCAGCAGTAGGTGGATGTTGGGTTCAGTGGTCCTAATTTTGCTTTATAAACAGAGTCTCAGTCAGTACTGGTTTCTTTTCACTTTATAGCTCTGATGTGGTTTAGGCTGATGAATTTCATCTCTAAGAATTACCAATAAAAGTGATAGAAAAAGAGAATTATTAATTGGGTAATGGGAAGATCAACTTCTGTATACCATGAATCCCTACAGCCTGTCTCCTTGGTCTAACTCAGATCTTTGTAGCATAGTCAATGAATACATTCTCAGCCCCCTCTAATAAACAACAGGAATCAATGTATAGCCCGTCAATCTAGTCAGTGGCAGCAAGGAGTAAATCTAAGCTCTCAGAGAAACATTTGTATTTTTGGACACATGGATTCCTCACCCTAAATTTAACAACTGCTTACGTTTACAAAATTTTATGTGAAATTTATGGTGAAATTGATGTTTGCAGGATGTTTTTGTGCTTAGTCATGAAAGGGATGAATATCTAGGCAGATGAGGATAAGAATGGATTTCCAAGCACAAAAATCTTGTGGGGTTCTGAGTTGAGTAACAGGAAGTCCCCATCCTGACACAGATGAAGCAGTAGGTCAAGGCTAGGCTCCTGTCTGTAAGCACACTATAGCATCAGTAATAATTTCAGGACTTGGAGCCTCCCTTGAGATGGGCCAGTCACTGGAGCTCCTTTCCTTCAGTCTCTTCTCCACTTTTGTCCCTTTAGATCTTTTAAACAGGAACAATTCTGGGTCAAAGTTTTTGACTGTGGGATGGCAACCCCATCCCTCCACTTGATGCCTGACTTTCTACTGGAGGTGGACTCTGAATTTCCTCTCTCCTCTGTTGGGCATTTCATCTAAGTCTCTCACCTCCCAGGTATCTGGTCCATTCTAGAGGGTCTTCTCACCTCCACCTCCAAAGGTTGTATATTTCCATTTATTCTGCTGCCTCTCAAGGCTTCACTCCTGTTCTGCCCACCCAATACAAAAAGCAGATGCAAAGAGACCTTTGTGCTCCAGATCAGCATTATTTACATAGCAACACACCCAGGCCAGGAAACCTTAAATAATTAGACCTTGTATCCAAAAAAAAAAAAAAAAAAAAAAGCAAAAACTTTGATGATATTAATTAAAAATATTTAATTATAATATAAAATACTTTAAATGTATTAATATATTAATGGCTCCACTATGCAGGGCTCAGGGTGACTGGGGAGTATCACCAGGAATTTGCTTTTCTGCTTTAAATCAACTGGACTCTCCTTGTTCTCCCACTGGAGAGCTGGGATCTTCAATAATTACCAGATCTGTCATTTGTTGAGGGCTATTTTGTAAAAATAGGCAAAAGTACTGTGTCAAACAATCAGAGAACTACAGACAGGCTCAGTCTGGAAACCAACATTTAGTAGGATTAGCTGCATGGAACAATGAGAGAAGAAGCTCTTTGCAGAGTTGTAAGGTTCAGTGTTCATGTGGGGAAAGGCAAGTGGTAGGTGAAGATCACCCAGAGTAGGGGTGAGGGACAGGGCAGGTAACTGGTTTACTAGAGAGCTGAGCATAGCCTCAGTGTGAAGGTAAGCTGTGAGCTCTAAGACAGGATTCACGGGACATGAAGGATTCCTCCAGCAAGGCTGCAGATCAGGAAGTTTCATAACATTTCCCAAGAGCAACATCAATAGGAGACCAAGGGAGCAAAAAGTTGAGCCTAGGGGAGCATTTCTTCTTCAGATAATGTTCTGGTTGCTGCTTTGTTCTGTGAATTTTACACAAACTTCTTTATATAGGGAAGGGAACCACAATGTAGAAAATATGTGCCAGCAGATGGCTTCTAGGCAAATCTGTAAAGTGTTTTCTTGATTTTTTTTAATTGATAAGAGAGGGCCCAACTACTGCTGGGCAGGTGTTCCTGGGTAATATAGGAAAACAGGCTGAACGAGCCAGTAAGTAGTATTCTTCTATGGAGTGCTCCTGCCTCCATGTTTCTACCTTGTATTCCCAGGCTAACTTCCTCACTGATGAAATGTGACCTGAGATTTTCAGATTAATTAAATGCTTTCTTCCACAAGTTGACTTTGGTCATGTTGTATTATCACAGCAACAGCAAAGATTAGTACAAACCACCGGTGGGGATGAATGGCAACTTCACAACTACCCCAAACTTGTTTCTGAGAACAGGCATTGGATTATTTTTTTGTCTTTTACTTTTGTGTATCTGTGTGTGTGTGTGTGTGTGTGTGTGTGTGTGTGTGTGTGTGTGTGTGTGTGTGTAATAACAGCAGGCTGTGAGTGTCCCTATGATAATGCATGGAAATGAACACAAGTCCACTGCCAGAAGAGAAAACACCTTTAAAAGTATGCCTGCCTTTCAATTAGAGGGTATTGATTTTTCCCTGCCCCCCCTTTTTTTTTCTGGATCTCGGGGCATAGAACAAGTTGACTCACCTGGAAGGTTCTCTTTTACTTACTGAGGAGTAAATCTGAGAGCAGACCTCCTAGACATGGAGTCTGGATAAGGAAAGGCAGGTTGCTTTTGGACTTTTTGGAGGTCTTTACTATCAGATGTGTATTACGGCATCCTGTCTAGGCCAGTTCTGGAGCCCTTCTCCCCCAAATCTCAAAGGGCCCTCCACACCTCTGGGACACAGCACCAAGCCTCTGGAAAAAGATGAAACAGGAGCCACATCTCACCTCACATCCCTTGCATTCAGCAGGGAGGGAGCAACTGAGGTAGGAAATCTTTCTCATTGTGCAGGACCATTGCTTTCCATTTACCACCATGCCATGCCACGGCTATAGACCCAAAAAAGCATCCCTGAGGCTCAGACACAAACTACAGCACCAAATCAAGATCAGAACTAATAAAGATGGCCATTTGAACACAGATGTGGGAAGAGGAGCCTGCATCTGCATAGAACCCAAGATAAGTATAAAGGAAAGGAAACCTGTGTTAAGCTTATAGATCAAATGGTGACCATAACATAGGTGATTAATGTTTTTAGAAGTTCTCCATAAATGAGGAGAGTATTGTGCTAAATGTCTGGGTCTTGAGAGTTTGTGAATGGTCAGGCTGTTTTCATAATGATAAACAGAAGAGATTCTTGTGCTAGAAATCAGAGATCTGTCTGTAGTACCTTATCTTTCTCAGCTCCAGATACTTCCACACTTGGCCACCTAGAAACAAGGTGTGCATGGCTGCTGACAGAGCAGCCAACTCGATCCTAAATTTCTTCAAGTCTCTCTCATCTCTGATCACAAGAAGGCCAAGGTTTCATGCAGGTGGCCTGAGCTGACCAGGAAAGAACTATGACTTAATGGTGAGCCAATGAAACCGCAGCTTCAGGAACCAGAGCTGTACAATTCAAGTAAGTGTCAGGGGCCTTTTCTTTCCTTCCTTGATTCTATCAGTCAGTTTAGCATCTTGGCTAGGACTCAGAAGGATGTTGTCAATAGGCAGGGATGGGCATCAGGGTAAGCAACTTGTCCCCAGACACTGCTCCCAGGATACCAGGGCCCAGAGATGAATCTGCAGTAGGGAAGCAGAACTCTGGAGACTACTCTCCTAGCAATTAACCTTTCCATAGCACTTCATGTCTCTGTACCTCCCACTGGGAATTCTTAGAGAAGCCACTCAGCCTCATCTTACTGTAGTTCAGAATTGTATTGCGAATAACAACCATTCTAGACTGAATCAGTACCAACATTTAAGAACAAAAATTCATCACCCCCAGCCCTCCTCTCTCTGGCAGCATCACCTCTGGGCTGGACTAAGACCCTCACAAGTAAGTATATCTCTTGATCTCTTGCACTTTTCTCCCTTTAAAGAATATATTTTTCATTTTTATTATGTATATGACTGTTTTCCTGCTTGCCTGTCCATGTACCATGTTTGTTCCAGGTGTCTGTGGAGATCAGAAAAGGGTTTCAGATGCCCCATGAGTGGAGTTGAATGGTTATGTGTAAATGTGCAGGTGCTAGAAATTGAAGTCAGGTCTCCTAGAGGAGCAGTTATTGTTCTTTATCACTGAACCACCACTCCTGTCCCAAATTCTTCCTGTTAGACTGTTGCAATATTTTTTAACTTTCTCTCTTAAACAGGGCTCTGGTAACTCCTGCTCCCAGGGTGGAAATCACTAATTCCCATTTATAAATGAGGATTTTTTTTTGTTCTGGTTTGTAAACTTTCCTCCTCTACCTTGATAATATTCACAGAGATGTCTGTGCATTAATCCCCACTTCAGCATAGTCTATTCCCTTGCACATTGCTGTGGACTATCCCTGTGTGTCATGTTGTATTCCATTCTCAGGAAGTGGACATCCTGCCTAGTCTCTTTTTGTTTCCTGTATCTACAGGGACCCAGACCTGTCTTCAGTACTGAGACTCTGTCTGGAGTCATTCTCCACAAGCTGTCCCTTGTTTCTGACAGAAAGAGGGGTATGTCTTTAATTTCTTTACAAAGCCTGTGGAACCATGACCATCAGCATCTTCATGGTGGTAATATCATCAGAAGTTTTAGGATCAAAGTGTGTTTTTAAAGAGATGTAATAAGCTAGGATATATAGTAAAATTTTATTAAAATCCAGGCCCAGGGCTCTACCCTCCCTTGTTCTCCCTTGTTCATTGATTTCCCATTAGAATGACATACTCTGTCTTTATATTTTTAATAAGCCTTTAGCAGCACAAGAACTGGTCAGCTGCCTACTTTCCATGCTGTTAGAATCTACTTGTCTATTGATTATTGATTATTGTATTGATAACCCAAATTATTACTTACTACTTACTGTCTTTCATTGGGGCTTTTCTTAACTCCAATTGGTCAATGCACATGGCCAAGTTTTCATTGCTCTTAAATCATGAAGGTTCTAATTTTTCCTCTCCTGCACATTCTTCTTCTCCCTCATGGTCCTAAGCTCAGGGAAACCTGAACCCCATCTATGTGTCTATCTGCTGAGCTATTGGTTGTTGGCATCTATATTTATCAATCATAATTTATTGGGGCAGAGTCATTCAATGTCTTATTTAAGGACCCGCTCCACTTTGGAGCAACCAGACTGGAGACCCCAAATGAGCATTAAAATATGAGCAGAACAAGGCCAACCCACTACATGGATTTGCCAAAACAAAAAGACAATTAAAGAGAAGAGCACAGTGAGAAGCAGAAAGCAGACTTTATTGAATGATGGCATATTTGGCAGAGGGGGATACAGGTACATAAACCTCCGCTGCGGCTACAGGTTCACCTCTTTTTTATTCTGACATGGGTTTTCAGGTTGAAATTTTGGAAAGTAGAAGTCCCGCACACCTTAACTCCCCACCCCTTTTTAGTATTTCAATTTTTTAATTTTACTGTATTTTACTGAAGTGGAGATTTCTAGCCACCACTCATCTCTTCTGATAGCAGTTACACAATTTCCCCCAGTTTATTCCCTGGAGATTCTTTCAGACTGTGCCTCTGTGCCCTCACACATCATGGGTCTCTGATTTTTTTGAACTTGTGATTTTCTTTCTTTCTTCCGTTTTTGACTTTTTTATTAGATATTTTCTCTATTTACATTTCAAATGTTATCCCCTTTCCTGGTTTCTCCTCCAAACCCCCCCCCCCTACTCCATCTCCCTCCCCCTACTCAGCAACCTACCCACTCCTGCTTCCTAGCCCTGGCATTCCCCTTTACTGGGTCATAGAACCTTCACAGGACAAAGAGCCTCTCCTCCCATTGATGAACGACTAGGGAATCCTATGCTACATAGGCAGCTAGAGCCATGAGTCCCATCATGTGTTTTCTTTGGTTGGTAGATTATTCCCAGGGAGCTGTGAGGGTACTGATTAGTTCATATTGGTTTTCTTACCCTTACATTTCACATTCTACTATTACAAGTCTGTGCTATGACTCACAAGCCTTTTGAGAAATTTTAAATTATGTCTACTTATCCACATCTATAAGAGATGGCAGGTATTTAGCAAGTGACATATACAGATAGAAAGAGTATAATCTCTGTGTGCACTTTTGTTGTGGTTACTGATGTACTGAAACAGGATTTCATGTAAAATAGGATGTAGTTGTTCTCACAGTATTTATGCCTTTTTCTTCAGAAGTACTGGATTAGAGGAATAAAATTACTATGTGCTGTTTCAATATGTGAATTATTAAATACATTGCTAGAGAGCATTTTTAGTCAGAAAGGTACTAAACAGCTCTTTTCAGCAGTATTAGCCTTCATCTTATGGAGTCCATTCTGATTTGAAAGAATCAAGTAGTTACAATATCTTCAATAAAGAAAGCGTCTCAATCTCTCAGTTCATAGAATGGTAAATATGGATTAAAAATAACCATATATGCAAATTTACATTGAGGTCCATTCATTTTTGTAAGTGTGTAGAGATCCTGACATGAAAATGATTGGGAGCTGCTGGCTTATTCTCCCTCAAGCTGGACTCAGAAGGATGTTGTCAACAGAATAAGACAAGGATTAGGGTAATCAACTTTTCCCCAGACACTTCTTCCAGGACACCAGTCCCCAGAGGTCCTTCTGAGGAGACAAAATGGATTGTAGGGATACAGGTCCCAGGAGTCCATCTTTCCTACCCACCTGTTCCTGTCACTCCCATAAAGAATACTAGGAAAGGCAAGCAGGCTCCCTGATTTCAGGTTTACGGGATGAAATGGGAACTTTCCAGAAAAAAAAAAAAAACCCTATGCTCCATGTCCTCCACTTGTTATAAGAGATGGCCCCGACACAGAACCAGACTAAAGACTGAGTGTCACATCTGAAGTGAATTGGTTTGAGAAGCTGGACTATTTAACAAGGCTTGCCTCCATTGTCACATTACCAGATTCTCCTATTGGTCATCCCTGGACAGTTTTTTTTCCACCCCTCATTCAAGCACTGAGCCCTACCCCTCTCAAAACCAGTGTACCTGCCTGGAATCCCAAGAGCAGGGCTTGAGTCTCACTATCTGCACTGCTTCCAGTTCATATTCCATAAGTAGTTTACACACCAGGATGTCATCATATTCATTGTTTCATCTTCTCCCTATCACTACCTTGGGTCACAGTTATTGGACAGAGGGGCAGTAAGGTCATGAGAAATCCTCTGCTCCTTATCCCAGGGAAGTTTCCATAACTGTGATCCATGGTAGGGATGTAGAAAAGATGGAGCAGTGGAGAAGGACATGACTGACTGTCCTCCTGGTGTTCCCAGGAGCACCTTCCTTTTTGATCTGCCCCTGGATGTACATCACCCTCATCATCAGCAAAAGTAATCTGCCTATTATTTTATAATATTTCACATATGCCCCAGGCTGAGCAAACACTTCTACTTGGATATGACGTTCTCCAAAAGGACAGAACACATACAATGCTTGTGCTTGAAATCCTACTTAGAGAAACAATGGACCCTGACCACATTTTGCCTTTATTGTCCTTCTTTATCATAAAATGTCCACAGCATCCATATGCAGAGCTCTAAGAACCTGTCAGAAACACTTGCCATGATGGAGATGGTAGCCCAAGGGGTAATTTTGTTTTTTAATCTCTGTATCTAAGTCCTGACTCTGCTGTAGTACTCTATGGGGCTCCCACTTTCTCAGAAAATGGGCTTTGTGCTCACAGCCAGTATTTCCACTTCTCATGGTGAGAAGCTCTGAGAACAACTGGTGATTCACATGGCATGTATAGCCCTGATCTTCCCCGGAAGGCACCACCACATCTGTCCACTGCTGGAAGTTTGCATCCCCTGCAGCTCTGGTCAGCATCACTTTCATGTCCTGAGTATGTTTGTTCTCATCCCTCTTCCAGTCCAGGGTAAATCAGGAAGCAGAAGTTCAGGGACCAGCACCTCAGGGTGATTTTTCTTTTTTCTTTCTCTTTGTTCATATTTTTTTAATTGGATATTTTATGTATTTACGTTTCAAATTTTATCTCCTTTCCTGGTTCCCCTCCTGAACCCCTCTATCCCATTCCAACCTCCCCCTGCTTCTATGCAGGTGCTCCCCCTTCCACCCACACACACCCACCTCACTGTCCTGGCACTCCTCTATACTGGGAAATTGAACCTTCACAGGACCAAGGGTCTCTCCTTGTATTTATGTTAGACAATGCCATCCTCTGCTACATATGTGGCTGGAGTTTTGGGTCCCTCCATGTGTACTCTTTGGTTGGTAGTTTAGTCCCTGGGAGCTCTGCAGGGAGAGGGGGTATGGTTTTTTGATATTGTACAAGTTACTGCATCATAAGAGATTGAAGGAGGTTCTGAAGAAAAAATGGGGAAAATTAAGGCATTTAGAATTTATCCTAGAATTCCAGTAGTTACAAAGCACCCATTCATAGAAAGAAGAGGAAAGCTAGGCTGTAGGAACATTTCAGACTCCACTCAGCATCTCAGAGTTAACATCCAGACAATCTATACTGGGAAATTTACATAATTAGCGTGAGTCAGCACACAACAGAGCCTCTGCATCTAGCTCTTAAAAACAGATTTCTGATTCTGTGCGGGGATTGAGGACACTCATCAACCCAGGAGTCAGACTTCCAATGTCTTTATGTATGCACAGTGAACATGCCTGAGAGAGGCCATGCTAACCAATGCAGATGGAAAGGAACTTCTACTTAAGTGACAAATTAAACTGAGCTGAGAGAAATGTGATCTCTTGGGAGAGCTCCTCTCTCATGTTGAGTCATACCCATGAGTATGCTTTCCCTTTTATGCCACTCAATAACTATTCGAGCTAATCACTTCTGAGGAGGAAGCCTCGGGATACAAGAACATAAATCAGATCATATGGGAGAGTTTCCTTCCCTACCTTCACCTTGAGGGAGGACCATAGAATCAGGTCTGGAAAACTAGCTGAGAGCAGACATCTGATCAATAAGTTGCAAGCAAAGAGACACAAATGTGTGCCTCTAGGCTTAATAAGGGCTTTTGGAACTCCCATGCTCACTCACTCTGACACACCTTATCTAATAAGGCCATATCTCCAAATCGTTCACAGAGTCCCATAAATTGGTGGTCAAACATTCAAAAGTATAAGCCTATAGGCTGCCTTCTTACTCAAAGTACCACAGATAGCACTGCTGGGCAACCAACAGGCAGCCATGCATCTTGGAGACTGTGAAAACACCTATGCTAGATACAATAGTCACTCTCAGTCTTCGCTCTGGTACTAGAGGGGGAGCAGGTCCACAGATTCCCTCTCAAACTGTTCAGAGCCCTGTCTTTTTGTCGTCTTTGTCTTTGTCTTTGTCTTTGTCTTTTGTCTTTTGTCTTTGTCTTTGTCTTTGTCTTTGTCTTTGTCTTTGTCTTTGTCTTTGTCTTTGTCTTTGTCTCTTTGTCTTTATCTTGTCTTTGTCTCCTGCTCCCATTACTCTGGTCTCTCCTTCATCCACCTGGATCTAGGCTCTTTTGAGTTAAGTGTAAACCCCTGAACTGCACATGACCTTAAGACAACAAAACAAGGTTCTCAGAGGTCCAGGCTGCTCATAAAGGTGTATAAATACATAATGGAATGTGAAATAGAAGCAGTGCAGACACTGAGACCACAGCACTCCTCCTGGGACCTCAGGCAGTTTCACTAGCTTGAAAAGGGATAGGGCTCAGGGCTTGAATAAGGGGTGGAGAAGAAACCTGGACAGGGCTGACCATCAGGGAAAGCCCAGGAAAGTTTGGTAGGTGACATTGGAGCTGTATTAGGTGGTCCAACCTCTCAGACCTTCAGATGTGACACTCGCAGGGTTCAGTGTGGTTGAGGCACAGGACAATGTCCCATAGCCAGTGGAGGCCATGGAGCATAGTGGCGCTCAACTTCAGTGATGCAGGTAGATCGACTCGGTAAAGTTTCCATTTCATTTCAGAAGCCTGATATCAGGGACTGCTGCTTGCCTTTCATAGAAGTCTCTAGGGGAGAGGACAGGTGGGTAGGTAATGAAAAGATGAACTCCTCAGAGCTTTATCTTGGGACAAGTTGCATACCCTAATCTCTGTGGTGGTCCTGTTGACAACATCCTTCTCCATCCATCATGGGAAAGATTAAGTCAGCAATGCTTAAACATTTTGATATCAGGATCTCTACACATGTGAAAATGAATGGACCTCAATATAATTTTGCATATATGGATATTTACCAATCCATATTTACCCTGCTATGAACCAAGTGTTTTGAGGCATTTGCTATATTGAAACTATTATAACTACTTGGATGCAAGAATGATACTTTAAGAGAGAGGTAATCATTTTAAATAATAATTATGGTGGAAAATTATCTTTATTGGATGTTTACATTTTTCTAAGTACCTTTATGTTTCCCACTAAATAATGTATGATTGTATCTTTAAACTTTTTCCCTATTTGAATTTAAGGAAATTCAGCTTAAAAGAAACATATAATATATACATATGTATGTATATATTATATATAATACATATTATATATATATATAATTTGTAACTTTGTGTGTGATCTCTCTGTGTCTCTGTGTATATTCTTGTGAATGTGAGGGGAGGTGGGTATTAGAGTCAGTTGTATGTAAAAGCCAAAGAGGTCACCATCAATAGTGGTGGAAATGGAATTATAGAAGCTTTGTGTATGGTCTAATGTCTATGCTGGAAATGCAGTTCTCATCCTTTTCAAGAACAGCAGGTGATTTTCATTGCTGAGCCATCTCAGCAGCCATAGTAAGAATATTTTAAAGTATTAAATAATTGTAAGTAAACATTTATTTTAATACATTTAAAATATTTTATGTTATAATTAAATATTTTATTAATATCATCAGAAAGTGGTTGGGTTTTTTGTGTGTTTTGTTTTGTTTTGTTTGTTTTTGAATAGAGAGTCTAATTATATAAAGCTCCCTGGCCTGAGACTTGTTATATAGATCATGTTGTTCTAGAACACAAAGATCCCTTTGCATTTGCCTTCTCAGTGCTGAGCTTAAAAGCAAACATATAAGACCAGTGAGATAGTTCACCAGGTAAGAGCACTGACTCCTCTTCCAGAGAACCTGTGTCAGATTTCTAGTATTCACATGACTGCTTACAAGTCTCTGTGACTCCTGTTCCTGAGAGCCCTACTCTCTATTCTGGTGATGCAGAGACATACAAACAGGCAAAATACCCATGCACTGAATGTCATTAAAACTTAACTATAAGTGGCAGATCCACCACACTGGGCCCGTGGTAGCGTTTTACATTTGGCACTTTACTAAATTTGCAAGTGAGGCACTTCTTCAAGGTTGCTTACCCTATGGACTTGAGACATCATTAAATCCTTTTTCAGCTGTTCCATCTGTGTCCATAAGACTGTCTTGTACATTGAGTATGTGTTGTGTCCAAAAAGGTTATTTTTAAAGGAGAGCATGGTTTGATCGAGTCCTTAGATATTTCTGCACTCATATATTAAAAAAGCATCAAAAAGTCAGTTGTCATTTGTAAAAGTGCACTTTTCTATGCCTGCTCTTGCTCTGAATAATGATATGAAGATTGTTAGGTTTATTTAAATTTTAGGTATAATAGCTAGGCAGATTCAGAGCTATTCTAACCCAGCAATGCTGGCCTAATATACTCCCCAGCCATGCAGCCTGTTTCTTGCCATCCTAGCCAAGCCCTGGCCTCTTTATTCACCGGTGTCAGATGCAAACTTCCTAGTCCCTACCTGAGAATCATAATTGCTCTCTGAGCCAAGGAGTCCTGACTTTTCCCTTCCTGCCCAAATATTTAGCTCAGTTTTTACTAAGCAGAAGGTGATGGAGAACAACATTTTACAAAATACTGAATCAGGTGATACTTCATATTAATGACAATACCAAAGTCCAAACTATAACCTGGTATCTGCGTACAAGAATCAACATTTGAATAGACAGTACACAAAGCATCCTTTAACAGTCATTATCACCACAAATTTCACATAAAATTTTCTAAACATAAGAAAGTATTAAATTTAGGGTGAAAAATACAATTGACCCTATCAGGACTAAGATTTTATATTTTCTGTAGCTGACTAGATAGCATATTATTTGGCTATGGATTGATCCACATTGCATATGAAAGTGGGTGAGAATACATCCGTTACGTACATTAAAAAAGGAGTGCAGGGTGGGCATAAAGACATGATCCTCAAAATGTGAATGGCAGTTGATACAGGGTCCCTATTTTGGACAAGTCCATGTTTAAGAGAGTTTCTTTGTGTTCAGTTTCCAGGAATGTCATTCAGTCCATGTGAACAGGAGTACAGTGCTGCTGTTGTGCCCGAATGTATGGAGGGTAGTGAGAACCACATTCCATGGCATACCCAGGTAAGCAATTCTAAATTTTTGCCATTGATTCTTTAAATGGGAATGGATTCCATAAAATGGAAACAAATTCTGTTCAAAAAGCTGAAAAAGCTGTTTGTTCTAAAGAAAAGAAGAGGAAGAAGCTATCAGTGTACTGAGATGATTCACATATTGTGACAGCACATGTGTCACTGTGGGAGTGGACAATGGAACCTTCCTCCTAGCTGTCTGAGGATTCCAGTCTCCCCTGCTTGCTTTCAAATCCAGATGTAGAATTCTCAACTCATCCAGCACCATTCCTACCTGGATGCTACCATAATTCCTACCATGATTATAGCAGACTGAATCTCTGAACATGTAAGCCAGCCTCAAGGAAATGTTGTTCATTGTAAGAGCTGCCTTGGTCATGGTTTCTCTTCACAGTAATGGAAGCTCTAAGTAGGCTCTGAGGTCAACTGTAGCTCATATTTCATGTTTTTGCCAGAAGCTTGGTGCTGTGTCGCAGGTGTTGAGGGAGCTCTGGGACTTGCTGGGGGAGAATCTCCAGGAATGGGCTGGATAGGATGTCTCAGTACACACATGAGTGAGATCTCCATCAAATCCATGAGCAATTTGCATTTCTTAATCCAGGTTTTGGAGGTCTGTTCGTCAGATAAATCCTCAGTAGGTGGTTGAAAATCTGCCAGGTGAATCAAATTTTTCCAGACCCTGGAACCCAGCAAAGAAATGCAGGCAAAAACTACTACCCAAGGATTGGAAGGAAGGATTAGCTTTTCAAAGAGCAGTGGACCTGAGTTCATTCCTATGCATCATCAAAGGGTCACTTACAACTATTATTTCAGCTCCATGAGATTAGATGCCCTCGTCCAGATTGCAAGAGCATCTCATATCTATTGGCATGTACTACATACACACAAACATACACAGAAGCACAAATTAAAATTAACCATAAAACCAGTGTCCTTCACAAAAACAAGTTTTGTGTAGTTGTGAAGTTGATCATAAACATGCAAAAATCCTGTTGACAAAGTATCTTCTGTGCTCGTATTACAGACATGATATAACACCCAGGGCTGTCAGAAACCAGGCTTTACCTCTCACAACTTTGATAGAATAGGACAGAGATCTGGAGTGTGACAATGACAGAAATACTTCCTAACATTGAGGCTGAAAGTTGACAGCG
This sequence comes from Mus musculus, assembly GCF_000001635.26. NCBI lineage: Eukaryota > Metazoa > Chordata > Mammalia > Rodentia > Muridae > Mus > Mus musculus. The sequence continues at coordinate 2,880,744 of NT_187004.1, read as the reverse complement.
GAAGACAATGATGCCTGACTCATACACAAAACTGAGAAGAATTATAATTGCTGCGGAAAAATGAATGTAAATGTGATCCTATTTAACATCAGACTCAAGCCTGAACAAGCTAAGCACCCACATGAAAGAATGGCTCAGACAATGGACAAGGCCCTAAAAATGCCTGAGGTCTTTTGATCACATGACCTAGAGGGGCAGGTGTATTGAAAGAATTGGGATGAGGAGATAGCAAGATGACACAGGTAGGATGGGGGCAATGTGAAAGCCCAGATAAACTTAGCAATGACAGTGTCAGCTTAGGCCTCACTTTTATCTACACAGCATCCAATGCCATATAAGTAAAGTACTATCATAGCAAACACAAATTTCATAAGGTTCTGAGCCTTTATTTTCCCCATCAAGACTTAATCATCTCTAGGATATCAATCAATCACACAACCTGGAAAGAAGTTCTGCAACCACATACAAATGCTTAATGAAGAGCAGAAGCTAGGATGTGTAGTTCAGTGAAAGCTAAGTTTCATGAGAGATGGAGGTTTTCCATCCTTGCCTACGTTGGAACATGAGAGATGATCAGGGCATATGCACAGTAAGGGTGGGAATGAGGCTTGTTTCTGCCCAGGACCTCTTACACTGTGCTTAGAGTAAGCAGACACATAGTCACAGTTAGATGAGAAGGCACCAGTTCTTGAAGCTACACTGAATGAGAAAGTAGAAAAAATATTGTGTGGCTCAGTACCACATTAAGGCATCTATCTTATCCTGTAGATAAAAAGAATAAGGAAGACGTTCAGATATGGAGCTTTAAATGGTGACATACTGGAATGTTTTTCACACATTCAATCTGTCCCAGTTCCACGAATTCTTAATCCTCAGGGTTATATCCTCTGGTCCTCTCCCTATTGCATACCAGGCCCTTCAGGGCATCATTGTTAATGCTGCAACAGAAGGTTGGGCATGCTAGGAAATTTACTTCCCATTGGAAAGCAAAGTAAACCTCATCAAAGGTTTTGAAGATAGAAGTAAATGAGGAGTTATGAGGTAGTTGAGATTCACCTTGGGCTCTTTTCTATATCAATATAAATTCGTTACAGAAGAGCCACAACTATTACTACTTATAAAACTGAATATACCTTTCTCCAATTTATGCCCTAAAAATAAACCATTTTATTAGACATCATGGAGGCAGCATGATTTAGGGGGGCTACAGGAATCTCCTGGTCCTTAACTCAGGTACGTGTCTAGAACTGTGATTGTAAATCCAGATAAAATAGGGAAAGGCTTTCTGGACTCCTGATTGTCTATTCTAAATAGGCAGTTTGCCTCTGACATCAGAGAGTTGAAAATTAAGGTCTCTGTCACCTCTCTCATTTTAGTTATGAATATGTTTATTATTTTCTTTATGCTTCACAATGGAGTTTTTCTCAACATATCTGCTGTGTATGAAATTGCAGCTGTGTAGATGAAGTTTGCTGTCATGTGGCAGGGCACTCTCACAAGCTTAGGCTTGTTGTTTCTAGGAAGACATGAACTAAGATCCTACCTCTTCCTTACCTCTAGTACTCTTCTTCCATAACAGAAAAGTTGTCACTTCTCCCATAAGCAGAGCTCCAAGAAGCACAGGAACAACAATAGCCATGAAGTGTATGGTGGGCCCAAGAGGCTCGGTGAAGGGAATGAAGAAAAGGAGAGTACGCATCTGACTTCTGGCTCTCTGTCTTGACTGTTTCCAGTTGTCCCTGAGGAGTGCCACTCTCTCTCTCTCTCTCTCTCTCTCTCTCTCTCTCTCTCTCTCTCTCTGAATAGTCTCTGTGCTCACTCCCCATCCTTACCCCATCTCAGGGTGATGACCTCAGGCAGCCATTCATGATTCACATGATTTTTGTATCTCTGCTCTTCCCTGGAAGAGACCACCAAAGCTGCCTACTTCTGGAAAATTCCATCCCCTGCAGGCCTGGTCTCTACCACGTCTATGTACTGTATCTTGTTGCATCCATCTCTCTCCCAGTTCAGAGTAATTTCAGGAGGGTAGAAGCTTAGGGCCCAGCACCTCAGGGTGATTTTCCTGTCAGATCTGGCCTTATGAATCATAAGAATTTTAGGGGGTTCTGAGGGAGACAATTGGAAATTGAAGGTATTTGGCATTCTTCAATGCTCCTGTAACTGTGTAAATGGACAGGAGAGTTAGCTTTAAGAATATGTGCCAACTCCACATAGCATCATAAACTCAGGATATGGATGGGATGATCTATTCCTTGGAAAGTTTCAAAATCAGCATAAGCTAACATAGAGCAGAAGATGCTGTCTCTCCCTCTAGGAATATGGACTTCTCCTTCTGACAGGGTGGAGATGAGAAACCCAGAAATATTGGTGTCAAAGACCTTGTGATGGACAGTGAACAGGCCTGAGAGAGGCCATAGTAAACAGTGCAAGTAGAATGAACAGCTGTTTAATTGGCAGACTGGACTATCCTGTGAGGTTTAGCCCTCTGCAGAGTTCCTCTTTCATGCCGATTCAGGAAACTTGCAAACATTCTTTCCTTCCCTTTTGATGCAAGACAGAGTTAATAAACCAACTGCTCCCTGCTGAGAATAAATACTCAGGGGACAGGAGCTACAGTCTAAGAGTAGATGGGGCAGTTTCTGTCCTTACCTGTTCTCTGTAAAATCTCCTTCCCATACTCCAGCTCTGTGAAGAGTGAGTCCATACATTCAACCTCCAGGATATTCTTCAAAGTGTATGCAAAACCGTACTTCTCTCACTCTTGCCTGAGAATCTGTGGCCAGGAGATGTGGATCCTGAGGACAGGCTGATCAAGATATGATCTAGGGAAGACTCAAACAGCAATTACTTGGGGAGCACAGCTGGGGAACTCAGCAGTCTAACATAGAAAGATAGATTAGGGTTAATTCACCCAGTAATTATGCTAAAGCTGATTTAAAAATCCATAGGACCTTTCCTTGATTATTGAGGAGCAGATCAGGTCATATTAATAACTAGTAGAGTTTATTAAAATCCACTTACAACTTAGACCTCAAGCCCTTCAGGCAAGAAAGTGACTCCTAGGATGAAGTCTCAGATTCATTGAATGAACAGATAGGTCCAGAACATAACAGCAGCAACATAGGATCACCTAGGGTTATGGCCAGACTCTACCCATGTGCCTGGGACCTCAGCTCTGATATTAGAGAAAAAAAAAAAAGAGGTCTTTGAGGAACCACTGGCCTGATGAAAATCACAAGGGTAAGAATTCATAAGCCCTGCAAGTTCTCTCTAATAGCCACAAGTATCCTTGGTTACATAAGACCTATTTTGAACCCAGGTGGCCATTACTTTATATTATCTTCAATGAACTAAAGGTCTCTCAAATTCAGTTCCCAACATAGGTGACATGGAGATATATAGTTTACATAAGCAAATTTACCTTGGAGATACACATAAATTCTAAGATTGTATAGATATCTTGAGAGTAAAATGATGTAGAATTGCAAACATATTGGCCCCTGAAGTGGGACTCAGAAGGAATTTGTGACTCAGACCAGGAGGATACAGATCAGGGTAAAGCAATTTGCCTCCAGACATTGTTCCCAGGATACCAGGCCCAAGATCTGGGTTTGAGTAAGAAGGCAGGCTCTAGAGTTCCTAGTTCTCAGGATTTAATCCTTCCATTACCCAATTCACCATGTCTTTCTCTCCTATTGGTAATTCCTAGAAACACCAAGCATCTGATGCACATGAACATTATAAAGTGAGTGAGACCAGTCCTAGCTTAGCCCCTACTCCTAAAGCAAAATGATGATTCCTACATCCTGGAACATTCTGATCTGATCCACATCTTAGATCCAAAACCATATAAGTAAGTCCAGAGTTCAGGAGGGAAGGAGCCTCAGCAGAGGAGACTGGGCTCAGACTGGCTTGTATGGTTCACTGGGTATCTGCATTTCTGCTTTAACTCAACACAATTCTCCACGTTCTCCCATTGGAGAGCTGGACTCTGCAATGATCACCAAATCTAACTGGCAGTTGTTGAGGGCTATTACATAAAAATAGGAGATGGTGTCATGTAGTAACTATCAGAGAACTATAAACAGGCCCAATCTGCACACCCACCTTTTGTAGAATGAGTTGTGTGGAACAAGGAGAGAAGACCCTGTTTGCAGAGTCACAAGGGACAGTAATTATGTGACCAACACAAGCAGTAGGTGAAAGGTCATCCAGAGTGTGGGTAAGAAACAGGTCAGGTGACTGTTTCTTAGAGTGCTTTAGTATGGCCTCAGTGGGAGGGTGAGCTGTGAACTGTGAGACAAGATTTGCAGGATGTAAAGGATTTTACCACCTAGACCCCAGATCAGGAGGTTTCATAACTTCTAAAGCTCCATCAGCTGGAGACCAAGTGAGCAAACACTTGAGCCTATAGGAGGGCATTTCTCATTCCAACCAAGTCCTGGATGTTTTAGTTTTGTTAATTTGACAAAAGCTACCTTTATACAGAAAAAGGAACCTCAATTGAGAAAATCCCTCCATCAGATTGGCTCTAGGCAAGTTTGAAAGGCACTTAATGTTAGATATTGGAGAGCCCAACTCACTGCTGGGCAGGTGTTCCAGGATTATGTATAAAGAAGGTTGAGCAAGCTAGTAAGCAGCAATCCTCCATAGGGTGCTCCTGTCTCCAGGTTCCTCCCTTGACTGCATAGGCTATCTACCACAACGTTTCAATGTGACCTGGGACTTGCCAGATGAAATAACCTCTTCCTCAAGTTAGTTTTAGTCACGGTGTTTTGTCACAGCAATAATACAGACACTACTACAAACCACTGATAGGCATGTATGGCAACTTCCTGACTACCCCCAACTTGTTTTTGAGAGAAAACACTGGTTTTATGGTAAATTTCATTTTTTTACTTCTGTGTGTGTGTGTGTGTGTGTGTGTGTGTGTGTGTGTGTGTGTGTTAGATTTCAATATATTGGCAATGCCTGTGGAATCCGGAAGAAGGCATCTAATTCCATGAAGCTGAAATAACAGGAGGCTCTGTGCGGCCCTTTGATGATGGTGGGAGATGAACTCAGGTCCACTGGATGAGCAGTATTCACTTATAAAGCTAAACCATCCTCCCAACCCCAGGGCACTGTTCTTTGCCTCCTTACTCTGCTGGGTCCTAGAGCCTGGAACAAGTTTTTTGACCTGAGAAATTCTCCATCACTTACTGAGGAGTAAATCAGAGAAGCAGACCTCCGAAATGTGGAGTCTGTATAACAAAAGGCAGGTTGGTTGTGTATTCAATGGTGATCTTCTTTCTCTTGTGGGTATTGAGACATCCTCTTCATCCCAGTCCTGGAGACATTCCACAGGAAGTCCTAGAGCCTCCTTTACACCTGAGACATACCACCAAGCCTCTGGCAAAAAAAAAAAAAAAAAGAAAGAAAGAAAGAAAGAAAAGAAAAGAAAAGAAAAGAAAAGAAAAGAAAAGAAAAGAAAAGAAAAGAAAAGAAAAGAAAGAAATCTGAGCCACATCTGATCTCCCACCCTTGGATTCAGCAGCTTCTGAACTACTGATTCATTCTGCATGACATCTGCTTCCTGTTTCCCAGCCTCCCATGCAACAACTATAGAACCCTGGAACCTGCCGAAAGCCACAGATCAACACTATGGCACCAATATAAGATCAGATCTAATAAATGATGCCCATGTGAAAACATATGGCAAGAGGAAGCTACATCTCAAAAGGACTCAACAAAAGGATAGGGGCATGGACACCTGGGTCCCTAATCTCAGACCTATTAAATGGTGGAAATAACATGGGTGATTGATGTTTTTTTAAGGTTCTCCATGAATGTGTAGAGTAATGTGCTGTAGGTCTGTGCCCTGAGACTTTTATGAGAATCTGCCTTGTATATATAGAGACAGTGAAAAGATTTTTGAATTGGAGATTATCAGAGATCTCTCAGTACGACATTATCTTTCTCAGCTCCTGGCACTTATTCTTGACCTTGCAGGGACTTGATATGCATTGCCACTGACAGAGAAGCCAACTCCATCCTAAATTATTGATCATTCTTCATATCTCTGATCACCAGGAAGCCAAGGCTTAGTGCAGGTGGACTGAGCTGTCCAAGAAAGGACCATGACATAACAGTGAGGCAATGAAACCCCAGATGAGGACCAGAGCTTGACACTCCAGTAAGAGCCATAGGCCTTTGCTTTACCTTCCTTTCCTTCCTTGATTCTGTCAGCCAAAACACTATCTGGGCTAGGATTCAGGGGGCTCTTTTCAACAGGACAGGTACAGGGATCAGAGTAACCACGAGTCTCAGACACTGCTCCTAGGTTATCAGGCCCAGATATGGATCTGAGGTGGGGAATCAGTGCTCTAGAGATTCCATACCCAGTAGTTAATCATTCTGTGACTAATTCAACCAGGTGTCTGTCACTCTCTTTTGGAATTCTTAGAGAAGACAGTTAGCCTCATCCTGGAGTTCAGAGTTATAAAATCAATATGGACCAGTATAGACCCTAGGCCAGCTATGCTGTTTCTATGTGCTTTCCTCTGATGCTGGCCTTATGTTGCTGTAGTTCATATGAGGCAAAGAGAGACAGAGACACAGAGACACAGAAACAGAGACAGACAAAAAAGAGGAGACAGGCAGACAAAAACAGAGAAACTCAAAGAGAGAAGACAGTGGGGGGGGCAGACAGACAGACAATAACTCGTTATTTAATGAGAAGGAGACAGAGATAGACATGGAGAGGAGGGGAGAGGAAGAGGGACAAAGAGAGACAGAGAGAGACAGTGAGAGACAAAGAAAGAGGAGAAGAAATTGTTGTGTTGGAGAGATAGCTCCGTGGCTAGGAACTGTTGGTACTCTTGCAGAGGTCCTAGGGGTGTTCATGTTTCTCTGGCTTTCAAGACAATATGGTAGTCTTGGTGGTACACAGACATTGGGCATGCAAAACATTCATATGCATAAAAGACAAATGTGTGGGACTGTGATAGGCAGCCTATTTTAGTTGAATGGGGATTGCTCTGGTGACCCAATAGAGAAATCTACAAGGGACAGAAAGGCGAGCCACATTCCCAGAATCAGGTGCCTGTCCATAATTCTGTGACTATCAGTCATGCAATGTTACAAGCTTCTAGCATTCTAGCTAGACTCCACCCCACAGTTACCTGACTATAGCAAAGTATGCTTCTCCCCACAGTTACCTGGCAACAGAAAGATAGCCCAGCCCACTATAAGAGGGGCTGCTTGGCCCCTCCTCATTCTCTTTAGCCCTCACCTTTCTTACTCTCTAGCCCTCTTTCTACCTCTGTCCCTTCCCCCTTCTCTCCACATGGCCATGGCCGGTCTCTCTCTCTTTCTACCTTCTCTCCTTTATCCCTGCCTTTCTACAATAAAGCTCTAAAACCATATACTGTTGTTGGGAACTAAAAATAGGGGGCCCAGGGGAAGAGGTGGAAGGGAAAAGGCCCACACCCCAACAGAATACCACCTATTCTCTGGTCAGTCAGGCATGAGAGAGCTGCCATACACCTTCCACTCATCCCTGGGTGGGCATTCCTCTATCCCACTCTTCAGAGGGTGGCCAAGGGGCAGCCCTACATGGGATTCCTGGAGCTACCTTGCTAAAGCCCGGGGTTATGGGAGAGAGGAATGAGGGAAGAGGTTCCCAACACCTGTGAGAGTGAGTGCAGTGGATCTTGACTGGAGCACAGGAAGGCCTTATAACAGGAGATTAGAAATGGCTCATTAGGAGAAAGCCTGTCCCATCCTCCAAGCAGTGGGCTTTGATGAGCAGAGACATTCTATGGTTTTAGAGCTTTATTATAGAAAGGCAGGGGAAAAGAGAAGAGAGAGAGAGAGAGAGAGAGAGAGAGAGAGAGAGAGAGAGCTAGAAAGAAAGAGAGAGTAAGAGGGAGAGAGGAGAGAAGACAAAGAGAAGGGAGAGAAGAGAAGACAAAGAGAGAGGAGAGAGGGGGTGAGAGTGAGGGGTAAGAAGCAAGAGAGACAAGTAAGAGAGGAAGCAGGGGCTGAACAGCCCTTTTTATGGTCTTCACTATTGCTAGGTAACTGGGGAGGAGTTTAGCCTGAAGGTCAGAAGCTTGGGCCATTGTCTACATGACTACTGACCATGCTTCTCTTGTGGGAGGTGTGGGGGGAGCTAACTTAGGCAGGGGCCAGAGTTCCAGGAGCATAAGGGAATGCCTACCATGCCATGAAGATGAATTATCACCATTCCCGGGGTTCAGACCTCAGCTCAACTGGAGACCAGCCTGTTTGTGCAGAGCCCAATGCCCCACAGACTGTCTCTCATCACGAAGGCCTGCCATGCTTAAACAATGGGATAGACTTTCTCCTAAGGAGCTGCATCTAACCTCCCACCAGAAGGCCATGTTGTGCCCAGCCATGGACCTGACCAAGGACTCTCGCTCACACAGAAACCATCCAGCACCCCCTTGCCCTCTCCTCCCTTCATCCACGGGCCCCTATTTTGCTCTCAGCTCCTCTGCTGTATCCAGTGTGGGATGCCAGAGGCTGAGACCCTGGTACCTGGGGCTGCCCTTTGTCCACCACCCACCATGTGAGGTCAGTGGCTTAACATCACCAGATGCACACCCAGGGCCAAGTGGAAGGTGTGTGCAGTCCTCTTGCAGCCACCTACTCAGAGCACCGGATCTCTGGCAGACGTGGGTTGTCTCCCACTCCCCTTTATTCCCACACTCATGGCCCTGCACAAATATATCTCTCAAAAGAGAAATTATAAACTGTGAAGGTCTGTTGATTACATTATAACATAGTTATAAGTCTTTTTTTTCTTTTTTTTTTATTACGTACTTTCTTCAATTACATTTCCAATGCTATCCCAAAAGTCCACCCCCCCCCACTCCCCTACCCACCCATTCCCATTTTTTTGGCCCTGGCATTCCCCTGTACTGGAGCATATAACATTTGCCTGACCAATGGGCCTCTCTTTCCAGTGATGGCCGACTAGGTCATATTTTGATACATATGCACCTAGAGTGAAGAGCTCTGGGGTACTGGTTAGTTCATAACGTTGTTCCTCCGATAGGGTTGCAGATCTCTTTAGCTCCTTGGATACTTTCTCTAGCTCCTCCATTGGGGGCCCTGTGATCCATCCAATACTTGACTGTGAGCATCCACTTCTGTGTTTGCTAGGCCCCGGCCTAGTCTCACAAGGGACAGCTATATCACCATCCTTGCAACAAAGGCTTGCTAGTGTATGCAATGGTGTCATCGCTTGGAGGCTAATTATGGGATGGATCTCTGGATATGGCAGTCTCTAGATGTACCATTCTTTTGTCTCAGCTCCAAACTTTGTCTCTGTAACTCCTTCCATGGGTGATTGTTTCCAATTCTAAGAATGAGCAAAGTGTCCACACTTTGGTCTTTGTTCTTCTTCAGTTTCATATGTTTTACATATTGTACCTTATATCTCGCTATACTAAGTTTCTGGGTTAATATCCACTTATCAGTGAGTACATTTCATTTGAGTTCTTTTGTAATTGGGTTACCTCACTCAGGATGATGCCCTCCAGGTCCAACCATTTGACTAGGAATTTCGTGAATTCATTCGTTTTAATAGCTGAGTAGTACTCCATTGTGTAAATGTACCACAATTTTTGTATCCATTCCTCTGTTGAGGGACATCTGGGTTCTTTCCAGATTCTGGCTATTATAAATAAGGCTGCTATGAACATAGTGGAGCATGTGTCCTTCTTACCGGTTGGGACATCTTCTGGATATATGCCCAGGAGAGGTATTGCGGGATCCTCCGGTAGTACTATATCCAATTTTCAGAGGAACCGCCAGAATGATTTCCAGAGTGGTTGAACAAGCTTGCAATCCCACCAAAAATGGAGGAGTGTTCCTCTTTCTCCACATCCTCGCCAGCATCTGCTGTCACCTGAATTTTTGATCTTAGCCATTCTGACTGGTGTGAGATGGAATCTCAGGGTTGTTTTGATTTACATTTCTCTGATGATTAAGGATGTTGAACATTTTTTTCAGGTGTTTCTCAGCCTTTCGGTATTCCTCGCGTGAGAATTCTTTGTTCAGCTCTGAGCCCCATCTTTTAAGGGGGCTATTTGATTTTCTGGAGTCCACCCTCTTGAGTTCTTTATATATATTGGATATTAGTCCCCTATCTGATTTAAGATAGGTAAAGATCCTTTCCCAATCTATTGGTGGTCTTTGTGTCTTATTGACAGTGTCTTTTGCTTTGCAGAAGCTTTGCAGTTTCATGAGGTCCCATTTGTCAATCCTCAATCTTAAAGCACAAGCCATTGCTGTTCTATTCAGGAATTTTTTCCCTGTGCCCATATCTTCGAGACTTTTCCCCACTTTCTCCTCTATAAGTTTCAGTGTCTCTGGTTTTATGTGGAGTTCCTTGATCCACTTGGATTTGACCTTAGTACAAGGAGAGAGGAATAGGTCAATTCACATTCTTCTACATGATAACAACCAGTTGTGCCAGCACCATTTGTTGAAAATGCTGTCTTTTTTCCACTGGATGGTTTTAGCTCCCTTGTCGAAGATCAAGTGACCATAGGTGTGTGGGTTCATTTCTGGGTCCTCAATTCTATTCCATTGGTCTACTTGTCTGTCTCTATACCAGTACCATGCAGTTTTTATCACAATTGCTCTGTAGTAAAGCTTTAGGTCAGGCATGGTGATTCCACCAGAGGTATTTTTATCCTTGAGAAGAGTTTTTGCTATATTAAGTTTTTTGTTTTTCCAGATGAATTTGGAGATTGCTCTTTCTAATTCGTTGAAGAATTGAGTTGGAATTTTGATGGGGATTGCATTGAATCTGTAGATTGCTTTTGGCAAGATAGCCATTTTTACAATGTTGATCCTACCAATCCATGAGCATGGGAGATCTTTCAATCTTCTGAGATCTTCTTTAATTTCTTTCTTCAGACACTTGAAGTTTTTATCATACAGATCTTTCACTTCCTTAGTTAGAGTCACGCCAAGATATTTTATATTATTTGTGACTATTGAGAAGGGTGTTGTTTCCCTCATTTCTTTCTCAGCCTGTTTATTCTTTGTGTAGAGAAAGGCCATTGATTTGTTTGAGTTAATTTTATATCCAGCTACTTCACCGAAGCTGTTTTTCAGGATTAGGAGTTCTCTGGTGGAATTTTTAGGGTCACTTATATATACTATCATATCATCTGCAAAAAGTGATATTTTGACTTCATCTTTTCCCATTTGTATCCCCTTGATCTCCTTTTGTTGTCGAATTGCTCTGGCTAGGACTTCAAGTACTATGTTGAAGAGGTAGGGAGAAAGTGGGCAGCCTTGTCTAGTCCCTGATTTTAGTGGGATTGCTTCCAGCTTCTCACCATTTACTTTGATGTTGGCTACTGGTTTGCTGCAGAATGCTTTTATCATGTTTAGGTATGGGCCTTGAATTCCTGATCTTTCCAAGACTTTTATCATGAATGGGTGTTGGATCTTGTCGAATGCTTTTTCCCCATCTAACAAGATGATCATGTGGTTTTTGTCTTCGAGTTTGTTTATATAATGGATTACATTGATGGATTTTCGTATATTAAACCATCCCTGCATCCCTGGAATAAAACCTACTTGGTCAGGATGGATGATTGCTTTAATGTGTTCTTGGATTCTGTTAGCAAGAATTTTATTGAGGATTTTTGCATCGATATTCATAAGGGAAATTGGTCTGAAGTTCTCTATCTTTGTTGGCTCTTTCTGTGATTTAGGTATCAGAGTAATTGTGGCTTCATAGAATGAATTGAGTAGAGTTCCCTCTACTTCTATTTTGTGGAATAGTTTGTGCAGAGCTGGGATTAGATCTTCTTTGAAGGTCTGGTAGAACTCTGCACTAAACCCATCTGGTCCTGGGCTTTTTTTGGTTGGGAGACTTTTAATGACTGCTTCTATTTCCTTAGGGGATATGGGACTGTTTAGATCATTAACTTGATCCTGATTTAACTTTGGTACCTGGTATCTGTCTAGAAATTTGTCCATTTCATCCAGGTTTTCCAGTTTTGTTGAGTATAGCCTTTTGTAGAAGGATTTGATGGTGTTTTGGATTTCTTCAGGATCTGTTGTTATGTCTCCCTTTTCATTTCTGATTTTGTTAATTAGGATATTGTCCCTGTGCCCTCTAGTGAATCTAGCTAAGGGTTTATCTATCTTGTTGATTTTCTCAAAGAACCAACTCCTCGTTTGGTTAATTCTTTGAATAGTTCTTCTTGTTTCCATTTGGTTGATTTCACCCCTGAGTTTGATTATTTCCTGCCGTCTACTCCTCTTGGGTGAATTTTCTTCCTTTTTTCTAGAGCTTTTAGATGTGTTGTCAAGCTACTAGTATGTGCTCTCTCCCGTTTCTTCTTGGAGGCACTCAGAGCTATGAGTTTCCCTCTTAGAAATGCTTTCATTGTGTCCCATAGGTTTGGGTACGTTGTGGCTTCATTTTCATTAAACTCTAAAAAGTCTTTAATTTCTTTCTTTATTCCTTCCTTGACCAAGGTATCATTGAGAAGAGTGTTGTTCAGTTTCCACGTGAATGTTGGCTTTCCATTATTTATGTTGTTATTGAAGATCAGCCTTAGGCCATGGTGGTCTGATAGGATACATGGGACAATTTCAATATTTTTGTATCTGTTGAGGCCTGTTTTGTGGCCAATTATATGGTCAATTTTGGGGAAGGTCCCGTGAGGTGCTGAGAAGAAGGTATATCCTTTTGTTTTAGGATAAAATGTTCTGTAGATATCTGTCAGATCCATTTGTTTCATAACTTCTGTTAGTTTCACTGTGTCCCTGTTTAGTTTCTGTTTCCACGATCTGTCCATTGATGAAAGTGGTGTGTTGAAGTCTCCCACTATTATTGTGTGAGGTGCAATGTGTGCTTTGAGCTTTACTAAAGTGTCTTTAATGAATGTGGCTGCCCTTGCATTTGGAGCATAGATATTCAGAATTGAGAGTTCCTCTTGGAGGATTTTACCTTTGATGAGTATGAAGTGTCCCTCCTTGTCTTTTTTGATATCTTTGTGTTGGAAGTCGATTTTATCCAATATTAGAATGGTTGCTCCAGCTTGTTTCTTCAGACCATTTGCTTGGAAAATTGTTTTCCAGCCTTTCACTCTGAGGTAGTGTCTGTCTTTTTCCCTGAGATGGGTTTCCAGTAAGCACCAGAATGTTGGGTCCTGTTTGTGTAGCCAGTCTGTTAGTCTATGTCTTTTTATTGGGGAATTGAGTCCATTGATATTAAGAGATATTAAGGAAAAGTAAATGTTGCTTCCTTTCATTTTTGTTGTTAGAGTTGGCATTCTGTTCTTGTGGCTGTCTTCTTTTTGGTTTGTTGAGGGATTACTTTCTTGCTTGTTCTAGGGCTTGATTTCTGTTCTTGTATTGCTTCTTTTCTGTTCTTATCCCCTGAAGGGCCGGATTCGTGGAAAGATAATGTGTGAACTTGGTTCTGTCGTGGAATACTTTAGTTTCTCCATCTATGGTAATTGAGAGTTTGGCAGGGTATAGTAGCCTGGGCTGGCATTTGTGTTCTCTTAGGGTCTATATGACATCTGTCCAGGCTCTTCTGGCTTTCATAGTCTCTGGTGAAAAGTCTGGTGTAATTCTGATAGGTCTGCCTTTATATGTTACTTGACCTTTCTTCCTTACTGCTTTTAATATTCTCTCTTTATTTAGTGCATTTGTTGTTCTGATTATTATGTGTCGGCAGGAATTTCTTTTCTGGTCCAGTCTATTTGGAGTTCTGTAGGCTTCTTGTATGTTCATGGGCATGTCATTCTTTAGGTTTGGGAAGTTTTCTTCTATAATTTTGTTGAATATATTTGCTGGCCCTTTAAGTTGAAAATCTTCATTCTCATCAACTCCTATTATCCGTAGGTTTGGTCTTCTCATTGTGTCCTGGATTTCCTGGATGTTTTGAGTTAGGATCTTTTTGCATTTTGTATTATCTTTGATTGTTGTGCCGATGTTCTCTATGGAATCTTCTGCACCTGAGATTCTCTCTTCCATCTCTTGTATTCTGTTGCTGATGCTCACGTCTATGGTTCCAGATTTCTTTCCTAGGGTTTCTATCTCCAGCGTTGCCTCACTTTGGGTTTTCTTTATTGTGTCTACTTCCCTTTTTAGGTCTAGTATGGTTTTGTACATTTCCATCACCTGTTTGGATGTATTTTCCTGTTTTTCTATAAGGACTTCTACCTGTTTGGTTGTGTTTTCCTGTTTTTCTTTAAGGACTTGTAACTCTTTAGCAGTGTTCTCCTGTATTTCTTTAAGTGAGTTATTAAAGTTCTTCTTGATGTCCTCTACCATCATCATGAGATATGCTTTTAAATCTGGGTCTAGCTTTTTGGTTGTGTTGGGGTGCCCAGGACTAGGTGGCGTGGGAGTGCTGCGTTCTGATGATGGTGAGTGGTTTTGATTTCTGTTAGTAGGGTTCTTACGTTTGCCTTTTGCCATCTGGTATTCTCTGGAGCTGTGCAGGATACACTCGGTGGGGTCCTGGAACTAAGATGTCTGTGCAGGGTACACTCGGCAGGGTCCCGGAACTAAGATGTCTGCTGCCAAAGCTCAGGCAAAGCGCTCCTGAGCCGGGCAGGTCCCTATCCTCTGGCCGGGAAAATGGTCACCTGCCTGTACAGGATACACTCAGTAGGATCCCGGAACCAAGATGTCTGCTGCTGATGCTCAGGCAAAATACTCCCATGCCGGGCAGATCCCTATCCTCTGGCCAGGAAAATGGCCAGCTGTCTGTACAGGATACACTCGGCGGGGTCCCGGAACTGAGATGTCTGCTGCTGATGCTCAAGCAAAGCGCTCCCGCACCGGGCAGATCCCAATCCTCAGAATTCTTAAGATCGTGTGGCTGGTGTTGTGGGTATCTGGCGGTAGTCAGCCGACTGTGTGCCCTAGCTACCCCGGTGCTGCTCGGACCGAAAGGGGCTTGTGCCCCTACTCAGACCGGGTTTTTGCTTCCCTGACTAATGCAGTCTCAAGTCCCGCGAGATTGGATTGGAGCAGATGCTGTGTTCCACTCACCAGAAGTCTTAAGATCGCTTGGCGGATATGCAGGGATCCATCCCATAATCAGCTTCCAAATGCTGACACCATTGCATACACTAGCAAGATTTTGCTGAAAGTACCCAGATATAGCGCTCTCTTGTGAGACTATGCCAGGGCCTAGCAAACACAGAAGTGGATGATCACAGTCAGCTATTGGATGGGTCACACACAGCCCCCGATGGAGGAGCTAGAGAAATTACCCAAGGAGCTAAAGGGAACTGCAACCCTATAGGTGGAACAACAATATGAACTAACCAGTACCCGGGAGCTCTTGTCTTTAGCTGCATATGTATCAAAAGATGGCCTAGTCGGCCATCACTGCAAAGAGAGGCCCATTGGACTTGCAAACTTTATATGCCCCAGTACAGGGGAACGCCAGGGCCAAAAAGGGGGAGTGGGTGGGTAGGGGATTGGGGGGGTGGGTATGGGGGACCTTTGGGATAGCATTGAAAATGTAAATGAGGAAAATACCTAATTTAAAAAAAAAGATCGCTTGGCGGGTGTTGTGGGTAGCTGGCGGTAGTCAGACGACTGTGCGCCCTAGCTACCCGGTGCTGCTCAGACCGGAAGCGTCATATGTCTTTATAAGTACTTTGCTTATAATCAGTGAAGCAACTCTCATATGTCAATGAGTTTTCAGTCACTAATATCTTAAGTATAGAATTTATCAGTAAGTGCAGATAAATATAGTTACATTTGCATATCCACATAGAAGCTGAAACTGTCTGAAATCCGGGGAAGTTGTTCAGTTGAGTCCTTGCCATACACAAAGAATGCCTGGGGCACCATCATCCTCAGCACATAACAAAACAATGCAAACAAAAGAAACATACTTAATTACCATGGCAAAACTTGTAAACCCAGCACTTAGAAGGTGGAGGCTGGACAGTCAAAAGTTCAAGAGAATCCTCAGCTACCTGCCAAGGTCCTGTCCACCCCCAGGCTACATAAATCAATATTTCACACACACAAAAAAAGAGAAAATTTAAATGTTGACACATTTGCAGTGACAGCAAAAAGGAGAGAGAGAGTGAAAATAGAATTTCGAAACAAGGCCTGATGCCAGAAAAAGAGAATGAGGGCAAATACCCAGGTAGAACTTTCTAGCTAGAGATCTCAGGCAAGAGCTTCTGCTCTGAAGGCCAGCCCTGGGGTTACCACATCCCCATTTACACTCTCACTTTCCTAGCCCTGTATGGCATGCTCCTGCCCAGACAATGAGACAATGATGATGGGATGCTGGAACTCATGTCCCTTGGGTGACAGGTTCCTAGAGTAGCATGAGCTTCTCTACACTCAACCATGGATCAGGATGAATGGCAGGGAACCCTCACCATCCCCCCTCACCATTCCCCCTCACCATACCCCTCACCATACCCCCTCACTCTCCCCCCTTAGCATTCCCCATCAACATTCCCCCTCAGCATCCCCCTCAACATCCCCCTCACCGTTCTCAAAGGTAAGAACCACAGGGTACTTTGCCCACCTCCCACCTCTGGCAGCATCCCTGGCCTTGACTCAGACTTGACTGGAGGGAAAAGCTCTCTTACTATCCAAATATAAACTGTGATCTGACAGATGGGTTCTATGCCATCCCTTCCAAACTGCCAGAAGTACACAAGCATTATTTGAGCACTTGAATTTATCACCATATGTTTAACAAACACTGGTTTATTTTCTCTCTTTCTTGATTTTTATGACATAGTTGCTCCACTGCATTGCCTTCACGGGCCTGAAATTCGCTGCCTACACCAAACTGACCTTGAACTCATAGAGATCTGCCTACTTCTGTTTCGACAGTGCACTGGTGTTGTGACTCCTGGCATTTAAGTTTTTTTTTTTTTTTAATGTACTCACTTAGTACATTTACACAATGGAGTACTACTCAGCTATTAAAAACAATGAATTTATGAAATTCTTAGGCAAATGGATGGAACTAGAAGAATATCTTCATGAGTGAGGTAACCCAATCACAAAAGAACACACATGGTATGCACTCACTGATAAGTGGATATTGGCCCAGAAGCTCAGAATATCCAAGATATAATTTGCAAAACACATGAAACTCAATACCCCTCTACCTTCTCCTGACTCTTGTTTGGTATAAATACAAGATTACCATCCAATGCCCACAATTGTCAGGCCTGGGCCTGGGAAGACAGATACAGGGAATGTGATGATAGCTAATGTGGCTACAGACCAGCAATCCATATTCTATTTTAATATTTGCTTATTGATATACACTTTAAGAGTCTTGTTATACCAGGAAAATTAAGATGTGGGGACTTATGTTCCAAGTTAGAAACAGTTTAAAATTCTATATATACTCTGCAGCTAGGTGCCCTAAGTACCAGGAACAAGGAAGATTCCAACTATCCTTGAAAGATTGTGTTGGAAATTGGGAAACCCTGAAGAATTACACTATATGCCATAGGAATAGACTCAAGGAATACAGTTAATTTTTTCCAGCCAGAAATTGGCCAGGATTGCTGGCAATTTTTAGACATGCTTCCATTATACTGCATAGGAATAGGAACTACCCAGACTATAAGCCTATTGATTGCCAAAATTCAGTGGCTGGGGGAAGCCCAAATAAATATGAAAGGACTTGACCTAGGCACTCCCCCTTTTTCTGATACCTGCTATTATGCCTTGTTAGTAAATCCATCTGAATGACAATTATCACCAAACCCTGAGACTACTTAATGGGCATGTACTAATGGCTTGAATAGAATGTCTCTTCTAATGCTTTTCAAACTCAGTAGACAGGTTGATCAAGACCTTGCAAAGTGGTTCTACACAATGGGAGTGCTTAGACATGAGTATCTTTATCTCCAGGTGAAGTTGCTTATTGGGGCAAGGTAACCACAGGCCAGAAATTGCTTATTTCATCTGCAGTCAAAATACTGTCCAGGAAAAGGACACCTTATGCAGAATAGTCAACTGTTAGCTCTGCCAACACAGGGTAAACATTCCTCTTTCATAATCCTGCTTTCGAAAGGTCAACAGATGAATCTGGGCCAGATGGCTGAAGACTGATCTCCAACATTTTAAAGAATTGGGGCGGGGGGCTGTCCAGGTCGTCAGCTGTCTCTACAATTGTTTAAGTTTGAGATGCTATGTTTAGTGCTTCCTATATACAGGTAATGTTTAACTCATTCTCAGATTTGTGATGGGGTTGAGATCTAGTTTTAACCTCATAATCAAACTCTTGTTGTTTAACATTGAGAGAGAGGTTATAGAGTGGAAGACATGGTTTTCAGATGGCTTTACAGGCTAAAAATCTAAACATAATCTAGGGATAGAGCCATAATTCTTTAAGTTAGGAATGGTGGTAAAGTACTTTATCTAATTGACCAATAAGATGGACTTGATGTCATTTGTATATCATACTGTGTAATTTACATGGTTGTTATGGTTTTGTTCAATTTATGTCTGGAGAAGAGTATTTTCAGTTTTTTTTTTTCTTTTTGAGAGAAAAGGTGATGTGTAGGTGTTGCTCTGATACTAAGGTCCTGTTCTGCAATTGTTTTTTGATCTGTCAGTAAAGAAGCCATAGACCAATTTTTGGGCAGAAGGGATAAATGGGACTTCTGAGTCCCTGGGAGCAAGAGACAGATGCAAGAGAGGAGAGGAGAGTTCACCATTTTCTGGACAGTGAAAAGCCAAGCAGCCATGTGAGATCTCAGGCAGAGCTGTTGCCTATGGCTGTTCCTCTAGGCGGGTGGTTGGGATGTTCAGCAGGGACTCAATGTAACTGAACAACTAAAGTTGATGGCAGGTGGGGAGGTATGGAGCTAAGGATATTGATCAGGGCATGCTTTTCCAGATGGGAAATAGTAGCACCCAGAAATTATGTCAAAATGCAAGTTGAAATTGAACAGTTGCGTGTGTCTGTGTCATTTATCCATGGATTCAAGGGAAGCTGGGTGGTAGCTGGAAGCACACCATATTCCTGGAGCTTAGGCAGGGTAGCAAAAACAACATGCAACAAAATACCATCTATTTAATATTTTATATAAATATTATAATATATAATATGTGTATGTATTATTTATATTCTTCCTGTTTTTTTCAATGAAATTCTATTTTCTACACTACAATTGATATTAAAATGTTAAAAAACAGGATCAAAGTCCAAGGGATCTCTAATGGGGAAGATGAGGATGCAACAAGCAGAAATGTTCACATTTATTATTTTTGCCATATCATTGTATTTTGGGACATAGTTGTTGCTTTTTGTAAGCATTCTACTTTCATGCATATGTCATGTACTTTATTACTTGTGTGTTCAATGCATCAAATGTCTGAAAGCTTACACTTCTTCACACAGTGAATATGGACTTATATAATGCCCATAATCTTAAATCCCTTTTAGGGAAGATTAATTTCTAAAACTGTGGATATCCTGACATCACAATTTTGTTTTCGAATTGCTGATTTATTGGTCTCTGGGATCGACTCAGAGGATATTATAACTGGGACAAGAGGAACAACAATCAGGGTATGCAACTTGTTCCCAGACACTGCTCCTAGGATCCCAGTCCCCAGCAATGTATCTGAGCTGGAGAGGCAGAGCCCTACAGCTTCCTCTTCTAGGAGTTCATCTTCCCATGACTCAGCCCAATGGTTCTGTATCACTACCATTGGGACTTCTTAAAAACCAATCAGCATCCTTCAAATCAAGATTTATAATACACGGACTAGTCTCCACTCTTCAAGCAAGATGAAGACCTTTGTCCCTGAGATTCTCCTCCTGATACTCCTGGATTGATGACCGTGATCCAGCATCCAGAGGGCAAGTGTGTGTGTCAGGAGAGAAAGGACCTCACCTGGGAGAGAAAAACGAATGCATCTCTCCTGGGGCAGCATCAGGGAAACCTAGTCCTCAGCTTAGCCCAGCCATCACATTATGCTCCTCCATTCTGCTTTCTGAGTCTTTTCCTTGCTCCACTCCAAATCTAACCACACCCCATACCTTCTTGAGATCTTGGGAGAAGGGTTTGAATTTCACCCTAGGCTGCATATAGGTTCAGACTCACTGCTCTATTTTGAAACTCTCCTGACCTGGCTTAACTTCTGCTACTCCAGTTCATCTTGGCTGGCTATCTACTGTGTGGATGACACACAGTATGTGGAGATAGAACTCATATTTGGACTCATATTTGCCATTGTTAGAGCAGCAGGAGACAGAGTGTTGGGAGAGGCAGATAGAGAGTCTTGAGACTCAAAAAACACTTCACAGAAGAACTGAAGAAAGTACTCAACCTCTACAGACACAAATGTTCCTCCAAGTGTACTCTTTCTTTGGTTGGTGCTTTAGTCCCTGGAAGTTCTGGGGATACTGGTTGGTTCATATTGTTGTTCATCCTATGGGACTGCAAAGCTCTTCAGCTCCTTGGGTCCTTTCTCTAGCTCTTCCATTGGGGACCCTATGCTCAGTCCAATGGTTGGCTGAGAGTTTCCACTTCTGTATTTATCAGGAACTGTCAGAGCCTCTCAGGAGACACCTATATCAGGTTCCTGTAAGCAAGCACTTGTTGGCATCCACAATACCATCTGTGTTTGGTAACTGTATGTGGGATGTATCCCCAGGTAGGGCAGACTCTGGATGGCCTTTCCTTCAGTAGTCTCTACTCCACACTTTGTCTCTGTAATGCCTTCCATGGGGATTTTGTTCCCCTTTGTATGAAGGATCAATGTGCCCACACTTTGGTCTTCTTTTGATGGGTCAGGAGACAGTCCATTTGTGGTTTCCACTTTCTTGACCTGGATGTAGGTAATGAATGGTGTCATGCCTGCTAATTTCACACCTGTAGAAGTGGGGAGAATGACCATGAAGGGTCATTTACAAGTTGATTCTAGCATTCCTTTAGTTACCTGCTTGAGCCAGATGGAATCACTGGACTGAACAAAGGAAAACTGATGGTAGACTTGGAAGTTGGCTAGATCTCTCTGATAGTCTAATGAATAGTCTGTGTGGATGATGGGAGGGCCTGTAATGACTTGAGAAAAAAAATGGTTATAGAGCTCTGCCAGCTGCTGGTCTCTGAGCTTCAGAAGCAGCTGGGGAGATCTTCTGAACATAATTACAGATAAATCCCTTCCTATATGCTGTGTAGCATGTGCAAAAGCAAAGCAAAGGAAGGAGGTCTACCCACCCTTCATTAGACTCTAATAACACTTTTATTATAGTTTCTTTTATCATCATATTTATTCTTTTTACCTGCCCAGAACTCTGAGGTCTGTATGCGCATTGGAAGATGTCAATCAATGTCTAACCTTGAGCTATTAATTGAGAAGTTTTGGCTATGAAAGTGGGAACATTGTCAAACCACAGTAAGATCATGAGGAACCAGTAAGAGTCTAGGAACCAGTTCGTGGAATAGCTTTAGAACCTACTGTCTGAATGCTTTTAGTGTGGGCAAGGGACACATTTACTCACTTGTGAATGGTATCTATAAAATCTAGGAAGTATAGCTGTGACAGAAGTCAGTGTATCTGCATTGAAGCTGCTTTGCCTACCTGTGGAAAACCCATACAGGACCTAATCAAAGCCAAAAGGAGATGGAGGAGATATGTGGAGGATAAGCTGATGCTTGAGCTCCTGGGACTTCAACCTTCAGGGTCTCAGGGGGACCACTGCTACCATCCTTACCAGAGGCCTGATCATAGCTCCCTCATTTCTGACCAATGGGAAGAAAACATCCTGTTAGTGGCCAGAGAGACAATAGGGTCAATGAGAGTCATTAGGAATCTGCTGCTCCTTATACCATAGAAGTTTCCATTACTGTGACGCAAGGTAAGCAAAGAGATAGATGGAACAGTGGCTATAACCAACTGTCCTTCTGGTATGTAAATACCTCATGGACAATGAATTGGAAGCAGTGAAGACAGTGAGACCTCAGCCTTCCTCCTGGGACCTCAGGCAGGTTTACTAACTTGAAGAGGGTTAAGTCTCAAAGCTAAGCCAGGCAGTGATGGTACATGCCTTTAGTCCCAGCACTTGGGAATCAGAGGCAGACGGATGTCTGAGTTCTAGGCCAGCCTGGTCTACAGGTGAGTTCCAGGACAGCCAGGACTACACAGAGAAACCCTGTCTCGAATAAGAGCTAGAATAAGGGGTGGAGAAGGGGCTAACAATCAGGTAAATCCAGGAGAGTTTGGTTAGGTGACAATGGACGTTAGGTATGACATGTGGTACAACTTCTCAAATCAATTCCCTTCAGATACAACACTCAGTCTTTAGTCGGTTCTAAGTCAGAGCCATCTTCTATAGGAAGTGGAGGACATGGAGCATAGTAGTCCGCAAAATGAGTGATGAGTAGAGATTGACTGCAGACGGTTCCCATTTCATTTCACAAGCCTGACATCAGGGAGGCTGCTTGCCTTTCATAGGCTTCTTTACAGAAGTGACAGGGACAGGCAGAAGGGTAATGGAAAGATAAATTCCTGGGTGCTGCACATCTGGAGTCCTGTTTCCCACCCAGACCCACCTCTGCGGACTGGTATCCTGGAAACAGTGTCTGGGGACATGATGCATAGTGTAAATGCTTGTGGTGGTCCTGTTGACAACATTTTCTGAGTCCAACTGAGGGATTATAAGCCAGCAGTTCTAATCATTGATGGCAGGATCTCTACACACTTAGAACGTGAATGGACCTCAATGTAATTCTGCTTATGTGGATTTTATCAAACCATACTGACCATGCCTTGAACTGAGAGCTTTGAGACATTTGTCTTATTGAAGACTTATAAGGCTTAAAGGCTTATAAGTATGATGATTTAAAAGAGAATTAAGTATTTTTCAAAGCATAATTATGGTGGATAGAATATACTTTTTTTTGATGCTTACATTCTGACAAGAACCTTTATCTTTTCCATCAGTTAATTGGTTGTACCTTCTTCTAAAACAGCTCTTTATTTTTAAGAAAATTCAACTTAACAGAAATATATAGGCTGTATATAATTTTATGTCTTTGTGTGTGCATCTGTGTGTGTGTCTGTCTGTCTGTCTCTATCTCTATGTGTATGTGTACATCTGTTTGTCCCTGTCTCTCAGTCTCTGTCTATTTCTCTGTCCCTGACTCTATTATGTTTATGAGTGTCTCAAGGAGGCAGTAACAGAATATACAGTTGCCTGTATAGGACAAAGAGTCACCATAAATACTTGAAGTGTAATTAAAGAAGGTTGTGACTGACAAGTCTATGCTAGAAATAAAGTTCTGGTCCTTTGCAAAATTAGCAAGTGCTTTTCATTGCTGAGTCATCTCAGCAGCCACAGGAGAATGAATTTATTAGTATTAAATAATTTTAATAAAAAGTTATTTTAATATTTTAATTAGGTATTTTCTTCATTTACATTTCAAATGCTATCCCAAAAGTCCCCCATACCCTCCCCGCCACTCCCCTACCCACCCACTCCCACTTCTTGGCCCTGGCGTTCCCCTGTACTGAGGCAGATAAAGTTTGCAAGACCAAGGGGCCTTTCTTTCCAATAATGGCCGACTAGGCCATCTTCTGATACATATGCAGCTAGAGACACAAGCTCCGGGGGTACTGGTTAGTTCATATTGTTGTTCCACCTATAGGGTTGCAGACCCCTTTAGCTCCTTGGGTACTTTCTCTAGCTCCTCCATTGGGGGCCCTGTGATCCATCCATTAGCTGACTGTGAGCATCCACTTCTATGTTTGCCAGGCCCCGGCATAGCCTCACAAGAGACAGCTATATCAGGGTTCTTTCATCAAAATCTTGCTGGTATATGCAATGATGTCAGCGTTTGGAGGCTGATGATGGGATGGATCCCCAGGTATGGCAGTCTCTAGATGGTCCATCCTTTCTTCTCAACTCCAAACTTTGTCTCTGTAACTCCTTCCATGGGTATTTTGTTCCCAATTCTAAGAATAGGCAAAGTGTCCACACTTTGGTCTTTGTTCTTCTTGAAATAATTTTTAAATATTTTATAAGATAATTATATGTTTTTATTAATACCATGGAATATTTTTTGGAGATGAGGTATAGTTATATAACCTGTCCTGGTCTAGGACTTGTTATGTAGATCAAGGTGGTCTGGAACACCAAGATCCCTTTGCATCTGCCTTCTCTATGCTGAGCTTAATGGCAAAAGGTATGGGCTAGAGAGAGAGCTCAGCAGGTAAAA
Source organism: Mus musculus (assembly GCF_000001635.26). Lineage (NCBI taxonomy): Eukaryota > Metazoa > Chordata > Mammalia > Rodentia > Muridae > Mus > Mus musculus. Next base: position 2,856,505 of record NT_187004.1, on the reverse strand, counting down.
GCACTGTCTAGTCTTCCAGGAAAACTGTGTTGGATTCCTAGTATCCACATGGCTGCTCACAACTCTCTAGGACTCCAGTCTACTAGGACCCCAAACCCTTTTCTGGAAAGCTTGGGGTACAGAGACATGCATAAAGACAAAATACCCATGCACTCAGAGTCATTAAAACTTAGTGATGAATGGCAGGACCCATTGGAGTGTTTGCCTTTGACACATTACTAAATGTGTACATGAGGCACTTCTTTAAGGTTATTTTTCCCTGTGAACTTGCGACGTCATTGAATCGTTAGATGTCTGCTGCATCGACATCCATAGGAGAGCATTGTATATACAGTATGTATTGTGTCCATAGTGTTACTTTTAAAGGACGTCATGGTTTGCCTAAGATCTTAAATGTTTTAATAGTCACACATTTAAATTAAAATTATCACAAAAATCAGTTGTAAATTTTAAACAACCAGTTTTATAGCTCTGCCCTTACTCTGAATAATGACATAAAGACCTTTATATGTATTAACAACTTTAGGTACAACAATTCTGAGCTATTCTAATCCTGGAATGCTGGACTAGAACCCTTCTCAGCCATGTGACCTGTTACCTGCCATCTTAGCCAAGCTCTTCCCTGCTTCTTTACTATACACTCATTTGAGCTCCCCCCACCCCTAACACACACTCACTCTGGGCCTGAAATTGCAGCCTTTTCCTCTATGGCCAAGCTATTGCATGTTCAGTTCTAAGATTATTGTCCATGAAGAACATGCAGGAAAATATTTTTTAAATACTTATTGATACTTCTAATAGTGACAATACCAAAGTCTGGGCTACAACCAGGTATCTGGGTACAGAAATCTGAATTTGAAAACACAGTGCACAAAATCATCTTTCAACAGTCAAGATCACCGCAAACTTCCCATAAAATATCTTAAATGTAATTAATTATAAATTTATTGTGAAGAATTCAAGGATACAAAATTACAAGTATTCCTTTGAGGGCTGAGATGTTATCCCTGTTTTAGCTGACTAGAGAAGGATTGGTGGGCAATGGATTGATTCACATTGTACATTAGAGGGACCTGAGAATATATTCATTAATTATATTCCAAAGGAGTCCAGGAAGAGGAGAACATAAAGCTTTGAATGGCATTGGCAGTGGAGTGCTCTGTTTTATAGAAGTCCTCATTTTAATGATTTTCTTTGTGTGTAGTTTCCTGCTACACTATTCAGACCTGTTGGACAGGAATTCAGAACCGGTAACATACCTGAATGTTGCGAGGTTAGCATGATCCTCCATTCCTGTCATTCCCAGTGTAAACAATTTTAATGTTTTCCCATTGATTCTTCTACATGGTAATGGAGTCCATAAAATGGAGGCTAATGCTGCTCAAAAAAAAACCTCTTCAATACCTTTTATTTTTTACGAAAAAATGTTGTTTTTATATTTTGGAACAGCACATGGTTATTTCATGCCTCTAATCCAGTACTTTGAAAGAAGAGACATAAATACCAAGAGATCATAACCATGAGAAGCTACATGAGATCCTATGTCAATACAACAATAACCACAACTCAATAATAACCAGAACAAAAATGCACACTGTAAGTGGACATTTAATACCTGACTATGTTACTTACTAAATTCCTGCCATTTATTTTAGACATGGATAAGTGGAAATACTTTACAACTTCAAAGAAGGCTTCTGTATCACTGAACACACCTGTAATGCCAGCATAAGAAAGGTATGGTTAGGAAAATAAGGAGTTCAAGGATCAGTGACCAATGATATGGGAAGACACTCATGCACAGCCTGCAAGACCCTCCATAGAATGACCTAGGGCAAATTACCTAACTGCCATCAGAAGAGGTAAGAGACAGCCAGAAGTCTCCAGTTTATGAATGAAGGAAGGTTTTTTAAAATGAAGAACTATAAAAGGGGTAGGAGGGAGACTCCTAATTTCTATATTTAACCCTGAAACTCATGTAAAAATTCGAAAGAAGAAACTGGAGAAACTGAGGGAGTCTCAGAACTGGCTTGCTTCTCTTTCAAATATGACGACATTGAAAAAATTCCTTTTCCTGCATTTTGCTATAGTTGTCTCTTTCATTGTTTTTTGTTTGTTTGTTTGATTGTTTTTGTCTTGTTTTCTTTGTATTTGCAGATCTTTGCTCATTACAGTTGTCAGAAACCAGGCTTTGACACTAAACCTTCTGATGATAGTATCACACTTAAGTTGTATATGCTCAAGGGTCCAGGGCTTTGGGGACCATCAAAGACACACTCCTGTTGCTGTCAGGAACTAGAGACATCCTGAGAATAAAGACCACAGAATCATATTCAGTACTGAAGATGGGCATCATATCATGTAGATACAGAAAACAAAAACAGAGGAGGCAGAGATGCCTACTTCCTAAGGATAGAGGACAACTTAACAGATAAGGATAGCCCAGTAAAATCTGCAGTGGAAAGATCTCTGCAACTTCAGTAATAGCTGTCTAAATCAGACAGAAAATCAGAATGATCTAAATCAGAAATTACCTACAAACATCTTAAATATATTAGTAAAGTTAAGTAAGAAATTACACAAACCAGAAAAAAAGGCAATGCTCATTTCATAAATGGAGATGTGTCCATAAAGTGAGAAGTAATGGCTGGAGGCCTGTTTAAGAAAAAGAGCTCCACTATAGGTGGAACAACAATATGAACTAACCAGTACCCCCCAGAGATCGTGTCTCTAGCTGCATATATATCAGAAGATGGCCTAGTCGGCCATCATTGGAAAGAGAGGCCCATTGGTCTTGCAAACTTTATATGCCTCAGTACAGGGGAATGCCAGGGCCAAGAAGTGGGAGTGGGTGGGGAGGGGAGGGAGGAGGGAGGGTATGGGGGACTTTTGGGATAGCATTGGAAATGTAAATGAAGAAAATACCTAATAAATAAAAAATAATAATAAAAAAAGAAAAGAAAAAAGAAAAAGAGCTCCAGAATACTGCTATAGGTTTTCAGGAAGAATTATTTGGGAGATCTCAGGGATAAACAGACGGCCCAGTGATTTAAAAAAAAAAAAAAAAAGCCCTGACTGCTGTTCCAGGAGACTAGCCTTCAATTTCTAACACATGTACAACATACAACTATCTCATTACAAACACAGGACATCTGAACCTATTTGCTGATCTCCACAGCCACCAGATACCATCATGGTGCTTAGACATACATGCAGGGAAAAAAGTCATACACATAATAAAAATGAATAATATTTATTAATTAATGTAAGAGAAAGGGAAGGGAGCAAAAGATACAAACATTGAAAATAACCACAATGGGAGAGATTATGGAAAATATTCTCCCTTAAGGACTCAGCCAGATCAAGGGCCAAAGCCAATTTTCAGATACTCCTGTTTAGCTAGTCTATTGTTATCTACCTATGGACACTCACCATATTTGCTAAGCCTGTAGTAGCAGAGCAAGTTCAAGATCTCTATTGTTTCCCACAATCTGCATGTCTGCAATACAACTCAAGAATGAATGAGACCCAGAGCTCCAGGAGGCCAGCCTCAGAAGAAAGGGAATAGAAATAACACAACTCACAGGAGCCTGAAACCAACATGCAATGGGACCCTGCCCTCCTCCTGGCACCTGAGAAGGTTCACTAGGCTGGGGGATGAACAGGGAGCACAGCTCTGGACCTCAATGATGAAGGAAGCCAGGCACAGGGAGCCTAAAGTGAAAGCCTGGAGTTGTTGGAAGGGACAGGGCCAAGGCTAGGCTTCCCTTGTCTGTGGTGATGTTGCACAGCATCCTTGTGGCTTTAGAATGAGATTTTTTTTAATTTATTTATTTATTAGGTATTTTCTTCACTTACATTTCCAATGCTATCAGAATGAGATTCTTTATTTCAGTACCAATACTTACTTGCCAGAGTCAGAAAGCAGGCCAGCATTGCTACCAGCAGCAAGAGAAGAGCTGGAGGTAACAAAGTCTTCCTCCTAAATGATGGTACAGGTTTAGTCCAGAATGATTTTCTTTTTTTTTTTTTAACGATTTATTTATTATTATATATAAGTACTGTAGCTGTCTTCAGACACACCAGAAGAGGGCGTCAGATCTCATTGCGGATGGTTGTGAGCCACCATGTGATTGCTGGGATTTGGACTCAGGACCTTCGGAAAAGCAGTTGGTGCTCTTAACCACTGAGCCATCTCTCCAGCCCCCCAGAATGATTTTCATTCACAAAACATTTCTGAACTTCTGGAAGAAACTGATTGACTTTGCTTAAAGTACCCAGTGGGACATACAGAGACATGAAGGGTCATGAAAAGATTTACTATAGGGGACAAATTTCTAGAGCCTTGCTTCCTTCTGCAGATTCAGCTCTGGTCCCTTATATCCTAGGAGCAGTGTCTTGGGACAAGTTTCTTACCCTGATCCCTGTACATGTCCTGTTGACAACATCCATCTGATTCCTAGCCCAGATTCTGATCTGGCTGACAGAATCAAGGAAGGAAAAAAAAAACAAAGTCCTACAAAACTCCCTGGTATGATCATCCTCTTGCTGATCTGGGGTTTCTTTGCCTCCTCTTATGTCATGGTCTTAAACTGGTGTGGCGAGGCATCTCTGATGATTTATACACAAAATTTCTTCTGTGTTTCTCTATGACACGACTTTGACATTCCAAAGACCTTCAAGACACAAACATGCAGCCCAATACTCTGCACATTCATTGGGAACATTGTAAAATTATCAACCACCCATGTTATGGCCACCATTTAATGTCTCAGAGATTAAGGACCCAGGCTTTCTTACCCTTATCCATTTCTTGGGTCCTATATAGTTACAGCATCATTTGCCCACTTCTGTGTTCACAGGGGCATCTTCTATTAGGTCTGATCTTACCTTGATGCCACAGTTTACATTTGTGGCATGGGGTAGCTTCCCTAGCTCTGTAGCTATTGCAGGACAGTGTGTGAAATGGAAAGCAATGGTCATACAGAATGAGAAAGACTTCCTGTACCTCAGTTGCTCCTTCCCTGCAGAATACAATTGGTGTAAGGACAGCTGTTGCTTGGATTAAATCCTTTTTGCCAGAGGCTTGTTGCTGTGTCCCAGATATAGAGGAGGCTCTGGGACTTTCTGGGGGAATGTCTCCAGGACAGCCCACAGCACTGAGCCCTCTCTACACTAACATGTGTCTGCTTCCCAGCAATCTCTTTCTCTCTCAGCAGAGGCTGGCTTAGAAATATCCATCACTGACTAAATCTTTCTTTTCACTGAACTACAACATCACACTTCTTTATTGAAGATACACATGTATCTAGTGTTTTTGATATTTCTTACTATGGTAGGTGGTTGATTCGTGTATTGAGCACGCGTAAAGCCTCATACAGAAAATGAAGTGTGATTTCCTGGTAGGACCTTTGTTCTCTGTGTGGAATGCAGTGCCTGCTGTGACAAAAAGCTGCCAGGTAGAACCAAATGTATCATAAATTGAGGAGTGTTATATGTGCTGGGGAGACAGACAGCCCTGTGGGATATAAAATCTGAATGCTGTCTCACCTGCTTGCTGGTTGCAGCCTTGATGACATTGGGAGTACTTCCTGGGTTCCCAGATGTCTACTGCACCCCTGAGGAATCCTTCACAGTTTGACACCACAGAAGTTAGTGGTCCCACCGCTAGGCACACCCCATGAGTCAAGACTCAGTTGCTGCTCAAACTCTAGACATGTCTTCGGCAGTCCCATTTTGAAACATGACCTGACCTCTGTAAGGATCTTCCTGCCATCTAGGGAGCACACGCTTGGAACCGGTGTCAATGGTCTGTGCAGACTCTGAGCCTGACAGATTTCTACCACTCTGAATTCTACATGGTCTGATTTAAAGCTTCTTCCTTCCTGTGTATGCGATCCTACCAGGTGTCAGCATATATTCCAATGCTCTGACTCTCCTGAGAGTGCGGTTACTGGAGGGTCTGGAGCTAACAAACCACCAGCTCAGTAGAGGTCTTTGTTTGGGTACAGAAGGGAGAGGGTTTTCCACTATTTCTCCTGGTGTGGTTGCTTAAAACTTTTGTCTCCCTTGCTCCATCTCTCCTGACTTAAAATATCTGGTTCTGAGTGCACACTGGAATTTTTCAGGGGCCTTCTGTCTTTGCCACAGCTCTGGTCACTTCTCTTCAGTGAGGGTGCTTGCTAGACCCACAGTCCCCCCTTTATGAAATCTGGACTTTTCCCTTTTACTACTTTATATGATTTCCTTTAATACTTATAAGGTACATTATTCTTACCATCACTCACTGTGTCTGGTAGTTTTTATCCAAGCCACACTCACTTATTCCTGGCATATTTTTCATGTGTCCTGAGTGTCCCGGCCCCATCCAGCTTTGATTCATCCTTCTACAGAGACTGAGACCTGTACTTAATACTGCACATGAGGAAGGTGTCACTCTCCTGTTCTCAGAACAGGGAAGAAGAAAAAAAAGGTCAGTGACTGCTGCCTACCCACCAAGTTCATCTGCAGGATCTTACCATGAGGGTTAGGCTTAAGTTCAGAAAAGGAGGCCTCTTTGCTCATCTGCTCTATATCATTTCCTGTATTTCTTTGCAAATAAGCTAGAGATTTCCGAACATCACTCACCTCCTCTGAAAGCTGTTGACTAACTTTCCCCACTTCATTCTCTGGACAGTCCATCAGAGTGACTCTGTCTTCCCCTTTACCATGGATTTCTTCTAGCTCATGAAGGCCTTGAACTCCTCTGCTTCCCAATGACAAGAATTACAGGCGTGCACCATCATGCCCTGCTATATTAGAAGAATTCTGTTAGAGAATATTTTAATATTAAATAATATTTTACACTGTCTTAGGTTTTCTATTGCTGTGAAGACATACTGTAATAGCCTCATGTTCATGAATTCCATGTCAATTTAACAGAATCAAAGAGAAATAAGGGTTCCATACATTTACATAATTAACTATAACCTAGCTCTCAGCAATGGACTAGCCACAGCTTTTACATCAGTGGTTCTAAACATGCAGGTTGCTACCTCCTTAGCAAACCTCTGTAACCAAATTTTACTTACATTGCAATTAAAATATAAGCGACAGTTATGAAGTGGCAAAAAAAAAGTAATTTGAAGGTTGGGGGTCACCACAACATAAGGAACTGTATTAAAGGGTTCCAGAACTAGGAAGATAGAGAACCACTGCCTCAGACTACCCACTGACTAACATTTGCCAGCAGCAGTGGGAAGGACATTAATAAGAGTTCAGAAAACAAAACAGGTGATCACTAGGGAGTAATTCAATCTTGTTCCAAGACTCCCAAAAGGAAAACCTCACCTCTAGGCAACTTGTTAGATTGCAGCATGCTGCAAACTGACATCTCAGAGCAGCATTCTGGGCCCTGGGCCCTGGGCCCTGGGCCCAGAGCCTCCAACCAGGACTGAATTGTGTCCAGCCATGTCTGAACTCAGAGTCACAGCACTGGAAGTGACATGAACAGACGTTCTTGCAAACTTCATAGAACTGTACAGCAGCCAGTCTAGACTCTCCTCATTTACAGGTAGTAGATCTCATTCCAGATAGCTGAATAAAGGACCTGCCTAAGGAACAACTATTTCTCCAAAATGTTGATCCTGCATCTGCTGCCACACAGGGCTGGTGAAGCTCTTCTTCCTGCCCAGTCTGAACTCCTTTGCAATATAGTTAGAAATGCATTGTTCCTTCCACAACATAAATAATATCTAAGCTCCCAAGATAGCATTAGTGATTTTTAGTACTTGAATACATCACAGTCAACTTAAGGACTTCTTAATACTTCCAAAGCTCTCTATGGAAAATATTTGGCCATATTAATGACTAACTTTTGAACAATTTGTACATAAAGGACTTAGACAATGAACATCATACTTTAGAATAACATTCATTAACCTAGCATCCATTCAGTGTGCGAGGTTCTCCTATGGATGTGAATGCAGCCATAAAGAAGAGTTCAGTGATGTTTTATGCCCTCAGTGTGAACAACATTGTGCCCCTTTAGGGACATATCAATGAGTAAAAATTACATTAGCCCACATGGTTGGCAAATTCCTTTTATTCCTGAGCACTTTGGAGCCAGTAGCAGATTAATGCCTGAGTGCTCGGTCAGCCTGGTCTACATAGCCACTTCCAGTCCAGCCAGGCTACATCCTGAGATGCTGTTTCAAAAGAAACTAAAGAAAACTAATATGGAGGGCCCTTGCTACTCTTGCAGACGACCAGAGTTGTTTTTCCAGCACCTGAGTCTAGCAGTTCATACATTTCTTAACTCCAGATGCAGGATTTCTGACTACCTTTTCTGGAATCTATGGGTACCTGTACCTTGCATACACACAGAGACAACAAGAATACATACAAATAAAACTGAGTCTTAAAATAGTTTCTCTGAAAATATATCTGTGCAACTACATTTTTCTCTGTTCCAAATATTTTCTAAAAAAAAAGTACTAAAAGGACGACACAAAATTCTATGATTTGTGGTGTGGACAATGAAAATAAGGAGTTCCAGAAATTTTCAGTATCCAAAATGATCTTCGGAAGGCATCATTCTATTTTGGAAAATTGTTCTTTCTCTTTTCATTCAGCTTACATAATTAGTTATCAATATCTGCATTAAATCAAAACTCTCAAGACCTCCAGTTCCTACCATGATAGACATGGATTAATATAATCCACACAAGCACAGTTACCACAGAAGGCTTCACAATGTCTGAGCACATAGAGAGATTCTAAAATTGAAATGTTTGACAATTGCTGACTTACAGGCCTCTGGGCTAGGACACAAGGATGGTATAACTTGGACCAGAAGGACAAACTCATACTTAAACACTGATGCCAGGATACAAAGCTGTACAACTGGTGCCAAGTGGAGAAGCAGTACCCTAGAAATCTCCCACACCCAGGAATCGATCTCTCCAAGACCCGCCCCATCAGGTCTACGTCACTGCCTTTGGGAAATCTACGAGAAGCCAATCAGCATTAGCCACATCAGTTTTATAAAGTGAAGAGATATCAGGACCGATTGAGACTCCACTCATCAGAGAGGATGAGGAACCCTGGACACTTTGCCATCCTTTGCCTCCTATTGGTGACCATAGACCGGCCCCAGTATTGTGAAGGTGGGTGCCGGGCATGGAGGGAACTGGCCTTTTAGGGAGCAGGACACAGCACTCGAAATCCTCATCTCTGCACTTTCTTCCTTGAATAACCAGACCCTCCCTGATCCCTGAGCTGGATCACCCCTGACCCTCTCCTGCGTCTCAGGTCCACAGACACACACCACCACCCATGCTCTGCTCCCTACAAACCTACTCTGGGTTCAGGCTGAAGGGTCAGGGTCTCAATGTGCACCACCCACAGGCTCACACTGGCTGAAGACTTTCAGGATTGTAATAATGGAGCCTGGCATATTGGAGCCCCGGTTCATCCAGGTCAGCTATGTAGACTCCATACAGTATCAGGGATTCGACAGCAGATCAGAGACTGCGGGGATGCAACCTCGGGCTGCTTGGATGAAGCAGGAGCCACCTGAATATTGGAAGAATGAGACAGAACATGCCATGGGCGCGTCACTGTTAGCAAGACGAACTCTTATATACATGGTGACTGAAAATAATAACAAGAAGAATGGTAAGTCATCTCAGGACTGAGGTCTTAACTCCTCAGTGACCTCACGGTCTGGCCCAGTAAGCTCCACTCTAGGTCCTCAAGTCAGAGATTCAGCCCTAGTCAAAGGGAACCCTGTATTTTAGACCCCAGAGAACTACAGGCTGTTACCTGAGTAGGGATTTAGTTGGGGAAAAAAATCCCTGGGAGGGAGGAAGAAGCCTTAAAGTGACTAGAGTCTGAATGGGGGTGGGGCAGACTATCACACCCTGCAGGAAGTGTTTGGCTGCAATGTGGCACATGATGGGAGCTTCCTTGGTGGTCACTACGGGCTCACCTACTATGGCTATGATTACATCATCCTGAATGAGGACCTGAACTCTTGGACTACAGAGGGAAAAGTAGGTGGAAAATTTAATCCAGACCGGACGCAAGGAAGCGTGACAGAAGGTTGGAGGACTTACCTGAAAGGGGAGTGCACAGAAAGGTTTCTTAGATGCCTGGACCTTGGAAAGGAGACCTTGCTGCGCTCCGGTAAGAGAGGCCCTTGCCAACCCCTTCTGCTTTCTGAGATTGGAGCTCTTGACTCCCTGAGGCCTCCTCCTCAGCAGGGAGCAGCTGGAATGCTTACACTGTCTTGCATCAAAGGGAAAAGAGAGCTCCTCAGTGTCCTGACTCAACATGAGAGAGGGACTCTCCAGAGGATTCAGCCTTCTCCCAGGATAGTTCACTGTGTCCATTAACAGCAGTTCCCTTCCATCTGCACTGTGTATCATGGCCTCTCTCAGGCCTGATCACTGTCCATGCACAATGACATTTAAAGTCTGACTCCAGGGTTGCTGAGTCCCTAGACCCCTTCCCCAGTCAGAACCAGAAGTCTATTTGTCTAGAGGGAGACCCAGAGTTACCTGCTCTGAGTTGGCTCATGGTTATTGTAAAATATTACAAAGAATAGCTCACCCAGATCCTGAGTGTAGGCTTCTGTGTGGACTCTGCTCCCTCCCTCATCCACGTCTCCCATCCTTTCCAGGGATGGTCCCATGAGCACTGCTCAGGCCCCCGGAGGAGTGCAAAATACCTGAATTTTCCAATTGTTCCCCTCAGATGCCCCCCGAACACATGTGACCCACAAAGTAACACCTGAAGGGAATGTCACCCTGAGGTGCTGGGCTCTGGGTTTCTACCCAGCTGACATCACCCTGACCTGGAAGAGAGATGGGAAAAACCACACCCAGGACATGGAGCTGCCAGACACCAGGCCTGCAGGGGATGGAACCTTCCAGAAGTGGGCAGCTGTGGTGGTTCCTTTTGGAGAAGAGCTGAGATACACATGTCATGTGCACCATGAAGGGTTACCTGGGCCACTCACTCTGAAATGGGGTAAGGAGTGGGTGTGAGCACATACTCTGCTGTCAGGAAAAATGTGAGCTCTTTGAAAATAAGAGCAGGATCAGGGTTGAGAGCTAGGGTCGGACTCCTCACTCTTCCTTCTTTTCCATCCTCAGGGCCTCCACAAACCATCCCCATCATAGCAATTCTCATCGGCCTGGTTCTTGTAGCTTTGGTGGTGGGAACTGTGGTGATTTTTCTGGTGTGGAGGAAATAAAGGTAAGGAAGGGTCTGAATGCTTGTCTCTCTACAGATCTGTAGACCAAGCTATAAATGAACCCTGCCTCAATAGAGGAAAGATGTATCCACTCAGGCACTGGGACTTATGTGCTCACATTAACTCTATCATAAAGCATGAGGGAAATATAGAAAGGTCCACTGCCCTCATGATGGAGGAGATGGAGACTGGTTGTGATTCCCACAGTCAGAGAGATGTCACAGAGAAGGTCCCTGCTAAGAACAGACCTACAGAAGGCCAGTTAGTCCTCTTTACTTACTATCTTCCATTGTGTTTTCTCCTCTGTACCCTGAGCTGCAGTCAAAGTTCTAGGAACTTCCCTGGGGTTTGACCAGGAGATCCTTCCAATCCCACAACATTACTTCTTGCTAAGTCTCTCACTGGCTGTGTTCATTCTAGAGGTGGGAAAGAGGTATCTATACTTCAGTTGCCACTAATTAAGTCTGAGTTGCTTGCTGAGCCCCTTGCAATTAGGAAGACAGGTACCCATTGTGGGTACTCACACATTTTCTCTCTGGGCCCTATTGCTGTGGGCCCTCAACAGGTCTGGTGCTGTAATGCCATAGGCATGGACAGTGCCCAGAGATCTGATGCATCTCTCCCAGTAGGATATGAAGTACTCAGGAACCATATTCCTGAGCTGGGTGACTTGCTAGACTGGAATTGTTGTTAGCATGGATGCCTGTTTGGTATAATGGTTTAACAATAACCAATCAGAATCTGTGCTTCATTATTTCCTTCTAATAGTGTGAAGATATCTGACTTGGGTGACATCAAAAGCTCCTTACTTTTCTTTCAATGGCTACCATCTGTGTCCAGGTCTCTGTTTCCTGTAAGTACAACATGAGAAAGTGAGTTCAGCCCAGACCTGAGCATGACTCCCCTCCACACTGACCTGTGTCTTCTCCAGTCATCTCACCTGCTCCAGGAGAGGCAGGCCTGGGAGACCTCCATGAGAAATTGACTTTTAGTTTCCAGTGAGTTGTAAATTTATTCTTCCTCCTTCAACATTAGGATTTTGTTCAATTATTGTGAATTCTAGTCATGGTTTATTTAATGAGTAAACCAAATCAAAGCAAGATTAATAAAATAGTAACTCTGTCTTGAGAAGTTGAAATCCATTATTTTGGTCTTCTCTGTCTTTTTCTAGGTGCCTTTCTTTCCATTCAACCTTATACCTAAATCTCTTAATTTCTCTTCCTAATAAACTTGGATTTTGATTCATACTTGTTGTCTTAAAATTTTTTCTTTCCAAGTCAAGAATCTCATCTTCACTTAAGTAGAGGTTTCTTGTAAATGATGCTTTTACTTCCTCAGATGATAAGATAAGATGAGAGCTGGACGAAAGCTGGACAAATACATGGCTTGGACTGAGCCCAGAGCGTGTCCTCTTTTCTAATGATTGCTAGGCTAGCCCTGAAAGCTTCAAGCCTCCATACAATCTAATCTTCCAAGCTGACTGATTCAATCTGGCTTTTCTCAGCTTCTGACTGAATTGCTTTGTTGGCCTCATACTAAGTTTGGCAATCTGTTCTAATCTTCTGGCTCCATCTCATTCTCAGCGTAGTTCTATCTTCACTTGTATCTTGTATGTTCTCTCTGTAATCTTACTTTGTAAAACTGTCCTGGTAAAACTGCAGTACACACACCACACACCACAGCACACTTTCTCTCTTGATGCTGTTCTATGAGAGTTAGGCATATCCTATTTCTGACTTGTTCTATCAGATCTTTCTCTAATTTATCATTTTATCTGGCCCTCAATTAGATGCTGCTTTCAAACATGCTGACTTACTTCTACCAACTAAGCTTTACTTCATTGTTAGGTCTGGCAAGATTTTCCCTGTCCAATTCCATTAATACTAGTGCAGCAGGAGGCCTGTGATTGAATGAGAAAAATGGAGGAAGCAGAAAGAATTGCATGGACAGCAAGCAACTCAGAGGAGAGGAAAAAGCCAAGATGGAAGTGGACAAACAGGAAGGAAATCCTGATCCTGCATGGTTTTAAATAGCCACAGGTAGTTATGAATATCATATAGGGATAGAATAATTGGAAAAACATGTCTCATCTAGGTGGGGAGCTTGTATCATTATCAAATAGATCTGAAATTATTGTATGTATATCTTGTGATTCGAAAATATATTGATATATAAATCTGTCTTGAAAATTATAAGCTTCTAGAGTTTTGTTTCTACTGGGTTGCTTGGTGTTGTAGCAGCTGGCTGTGGGGAGGATGGCTGTTGTATGGGGCTGGCATGGCAGCGAGGGAACTTGGGAGCTCCAAGCACTGCAGGAGAGTTGGCAGGCAGACAGTAGCTGGATGGAGCACAGGAACTTGGAGGTTCTATTATATGTCCCTCAACAGTTGCAAGTGAAAAGTATGTACCAAGGGTGTGTCTGCATTCAAGCTGGATTGTATCTTTGGATATAACCCCTTGCCAGAACAGCCATGTGGCTGGATTAAAATTCCTCTACAATTTCTAAACAGAAGGTCTTATACATGCACCGTGGAGCGGTCTCTACCCTACATCAAACTGGGTCTGCCACTATTCCTGCTGATCAGAAGAACTCTCTGAAACAACGTTGGCCAGTTTGCTTGGCTACCACTCTTTTGTTTTGCCTGTCACCTACAACGCTTCCCCTTCACTATCTGAAGATCCACAGAGTGGTTTGTTTTATTTTTGTGGTTGTTTTATCTGCATGTATGTTTGCCTCTGTAACACTTGTATACCTTGTGCCCATGGGTCCTCAGGTCCCCTGGAAGTCATGTCACAGACAGCTGTGGACTGTCATGGAGACATTAGAAACCAAAAGCAAGTTCTCTGGAATAACAACCAGTGCTCTTACCAAATAACAAGTACCAAGTGCTCCTAACAACTATATTTCTGCCCTTTAATTGTGTGTGTATGTGTGTTTATTTGTGTGTTTGTGTTGTGTATATGTCTTCTTCTGTGTATGTGACTGTGTAAGGGAGATGAAGAGAGAGAGAGAAGAGAGAGGCATGGGAGATGAGTATTTGTGCACAGAATACAGTGCCCTTGGATGGTAGAAGAAGGCAGTGGAGCCCTAGGAGATGGCATTTCAGAGAGTTGTAAACTACCTTATTAAGCATGCAGATAACTAAACTCTCAGATTCTCAGGAACTGCTCTTCATCACTGAACCATCTCTCTGACTCTTTGAGTTAGAACTAGAATACATAGTTTTCTAATACTTACAAACAGGAGTGAGAGACACATTGGTTTTATAAGAGAATGATTAGCTTCAGGGAACTAGAAATCACTACAACTTGTGGCCCCGGGGCTCCAAGGGTTGGGCTGCCCCTTGCTCACCTCCCCCCCCCCATTGAGTGGGTCAGAGGCTTGGATGCCCACCCGGGGCTGAGTGGAAAGCGTTCGTTTGGCAGTCCTTCCACGTCCGCCTGTCCAGAGCATAGGTGGAACTGTGGCGGGCCATGGGTCCTCCCTTCTCCCTCCTTCCCCTAGGCCCCTTTTTAGTTCCTACAACTTGTCATAGGTGGGCATCACCAGCTACTCACATCAGGCTGTGCTGCATGACTCTAAGTCTCCAGTTGTGCCTCTCTTCATTTTGTACACATCGTTCTGCTTCTTTGTCTCTTCTATCTCTCCACCACATTCTTGCTTATCTAAGTCATACATGGTGCCTGTGGGTATCTCGGCCATCTCAGGAGTGCTATGCCCTGCCTCTGTGTGGCACTAGACAGGGGTTATCTCGGGCTTGGTCTGTCACACAGAACTTAGAATGGTGGTCATGGGGGTCATCTTTGGCATGGGAAGAAGACACAATTTTAATCTGGATCTCCTGAATTGGGCAGATACACGTTTATATTGAGCCATGCCTTATGCTGGCAGCCCCTATAAATCACATGGAAGAAGAAATGTTTACTGCTCTTGTCTGCCTCCCCTCCACACTTTGGCTGGAATCCATTCCTTCACTAGCATTAGAGTCTACCTCAGTATTCTGATTTATATGGAACACCAGCTGAGACATCCAGTCTCATGAACTGAATGAACATCTACTGGATTCTTGTACTTTCCTTAACTAGACAGTGATTATTGGACAAGCTGGACCACAGCCTGTAAGCCACTCTAATAAATCCCCTGTATATACATACATACACACATGCAAATACTCATACCTACATATGTAAAAATACACCTACATATAGAGAGAGACACATAACATATACAAACATATATTTATTCTGTAAGTTCGGTTTGTATAGAGAACCTAAACTAATATTGTCTTATTTGGGAGATTCTGTGTCTGTGAGCCCTGATTCTAATGGCTTTTGTTCGGAACAGAGGGTTCTAAGAGAATCTCTATGTAATATCAGATCCTGGATCTCAGGTGTATCAGGAAAGTGCGGGCATGGTCATAGACAGAACTTGCCGAAATGATATAGTCAAAAGGTGCACGCGCGCGCGCACACACACACACACACACAATCCTGGTTGACACACTTCAGTTAGCAAGGACACTTAGCAAAGAATGGAGTTACAGAGGCCAAATGTAACATTAGTGTAGGTAGGCACTTTCCCAGACCTATTGACTGTGATGGACTTGTTTTCACTCTCATTTTGGCAGGTCTTAGGGTCTCTGTGCTGGGCTCTTAGGTCAGAATGATGCCTCTTACATAGCATCACTTGTGCAAAAATCTTGGCAGGATGTTTTTCCAATATGGCATTGATGGGTATACTGGCTAGTTTTGTGTCAACTTGACACAGCTGGAGTTATCACAGAGAAAGGAGTTTCAGTTGGGGAAATGTCTCCATGAGATCCAACTGTAAGGCATTTTCTCAATTAGTGACCAAGTGGGGAGGTCCCCTTGTGGGTGGTGCCATCTCTGGGCTGGTAGTCTTGCTTCTATAAGAGAGCAGGCTGAGCAAGCCAGGGGAAGCAAGCCAGTAAAGAACATCCCTCCATGACCTCTGCATCAGCTCCTGCTTCCTGACCTGCTTGAGTTCCAGTCCTGACATCCTTGGTGATGAACAACAGTATGGAAGTATAAACCGAATAAACCCTTTCCTCCCCAACTTGTTTCTTGGTCATGATGTTTGTGCAGGAATAGAAACCCTGACTAAGACAATGGGAGTGACCTTGTCCTAGTGTACAATATTCATACTATCACAATGATTTGTACACATGAATAGAAGAGCTACCCAGGCATGGCTGTGTATGGTGCTTAAAATTAATTCAGAGGTTTCTAACCATCTTTGATTATTTAGTTACCAAATAAAAGGCACAAAACCTTTATATTAATAATAATCCTTGACAGTATTAGAGCTGGGAAGATATCAACCTTCCATAACATTTTTGTCTACCTCTTTATCAATAATCTCGAGATATGACAGCCCATGTTCCATCTGAGCTACTCCTGCTGGCTGGCCCTCAGGGCCGTGCTCTCATGATCTACCCACCTCAAGATGTCTTCCTTCTCCCTTCTCCTCTCTCTCCTTTTTTTTCTTTGTCTTCTCTCCTCAAACACAAGCTCAGCAACTGAAACAATGCCTACATCTCTTCTACAGAACTACAGGCTTTCCTATGTTTACTTAATCTAAAGTTTTAAATAAGGAACAAAGTGGCAGAGCATCACGTGGTGTATGTGTGGATTCCTTTGTCCCTGAGGATCTATCCACCTGGGGGCAATCAACCTTGGGGGCCAGTATTTAGCATTACAATCCATAGCAAACAACCTAACTTCAACAGTGGAACCTTACTCCCAGCACTTGGGAGGCAGAAGTAGGGGCAGGTGGATCTCTGTGATTGTGACCCCAGCCTTGTCTAGAGAGCAAGTTCTAGGCTATCCATAGTAGGAAGACATTGATAAAATTAACAAATTAATAAAATAAACTAGAGCAGCTATTCACATGTCAACCATACTTCAATAAAAAAATGATTTAAAGGTTGGATTTTATTCTAAAGGAGTCTTAGAAGTTCTTGGTTATAAGAAAAGATCCAGGTTCAAAGTAGATTCCTACTTCATAAGGTGATGCAGACTTCTCCAGAGAAACAATGCCATGGTGGCTGAGCTCCTGACACAGTCAATGTTCAGTGTGTTGGTGTCCCTTAGATTAGGTCACATTAGTCAGGACACAGGGGAGACAGAGTAACCGTGCTTTATTGAATATTCCAGCATCTTTTATAGGCAAGCAGAATAAAGATTTCCCACAACTTCCAACACTCAGCAGCTTCCGTTTCTTAAGCAATAGTTTATCTGGGTTCAAGGTGACCCAAACCTCCTTGCAGACTGAGAAATCGGTCAGCAGTCCAAAGCTATTACGGGTTTCCTAGATTAACTAAAACAAAG
The DNA here is from genome assembly GCF_000001635.26 of Mus musculus. Taxonomy (NCBI): domain Eukaryota; kingdom Metazoa; phylum Chordata; class Mammalia; order Rodentia; family Muridae; genus Mus; species Mus musculus. The sequence goes on along the minus strand of NT_187004.1, from coordinate 2,838,915 downwards.
TGTCTCATGAGAAAATTATCATGGAGGCTACTTCCTCAGGCATGCAGCTCACTTGGCAGAAATTAATATTCTCTGCTAAGAAAGTATGCTTTCTCCGTATCCCAGTGTGCCAAACTTACAGAACCCTTAACCAATGAGTCTTTTCTCTAGTCCCAGGCTTCCTCTTCATTTTATTGAAAAAGAATACTTCTAATGAATAACCTAAGAAATTATTGTGAAACAACTTTTTAAAATATTGAACATATATGAAAACAACTTTTATTGCAATGCTATTTCTCAAATTTTCTAATTCACTTTGATTGATAGCATTAGAGAGAATATTTTCTGTCTCTATGTATGTGGTACTTGTCAATAATAAATCTTCTGCCCAAAACAGACAGAGGATTTAGCAAGTTCAGCAACCCTCAGGATTCCTGGTTCTCCAGTACAGGAACATACTCCAATAAGTTCAGAACACACATATGGCCGAAGGTCCCTCCTTGCATCCAAAACTCCAAGTGGCTTCGAATATACCCATAGAACTCAGTTCCCAAATACCTCAAGAGCCTGCAAGGGACTTAGCTTTTCAGATGTGTCAGAGTCCCCTAGTGACCCCAGGAATTACAATGCAATCAAGTCTTTCACTCCCTGAAAGGAACCTACTTCAGCAAGAGTCTCAAGGACCATCAAGACAATCAGGTTGTATGACACTGTCAGATAAATATGGTGACAAACAAACTGGCCCTATGACTTCAAGAAAGCTTCGAAAACAACACACTGTGTACTCCAAAGAACAGCAGCACCTGCTGAAAGAACATTTTAAGGAGTGCCAGTACCCAAACGAGAAGAAAATTGTGGAGCTGGCAGTATTGGTTGGTGTTACAAAGATGGAGATCAAGATCTTGTTCAAAAACAACCGAGCTAAGTACAGCGGATGAACCTCCAGAATATTAAACAAGCACTGCCAGAGACAAATGGAAGCTCTAAAGCAGTTTCTGAGTCAACCCATTTTCCTGATTCCATACCTGTTGTTGCCTCTGACAATGAAGAATCCATGTGTTCAGGCACATTTGGTGAGGATTCCATTCCCAAACTCAACTGCAGCCAGGAATCTTCCCTGCGTTGTTTTCAGGCCTGTGATGGGGACATGTGTTGTCGGCAAGAATACCTGCTTGATGGCCATGCCCCTGTTACAGCTTGGAACTCTAGTCAATCAGCAGCAGTTGAATCTCAGACTGACTTAGCAGTAGCTGAAGCTCCAGTCACCCTGGCATATGCCGCCCAAGCCCCAGAGGATGCTCACAATTCAGGTCCATCTGCAGACAAGCTCTGGCGAAGGATCCTTGAAGACCTTCACACATCAGATGACTGACTGGCTTACTCTGAGAAACTCCTCCACTCCAGTTTACACCTCTCAGATCCTTGACTAGTCCAGCCTTTACAGCCATGAAGAAGTGTGTTATACACACATTTAGTCTCAGTATTTGGAGAAATTTTTATTATTTTTATTTTTTTAGGTATTTATTTCATTTACATTTCCAATGCTAGCCCAAAAGTCCCCCACATGCTCCCCCACCCACCCACTCCCACTTCTTGGCCCTGGTGTTCCCCTGTACTGAGGCAGATAAAGTTTGCATGACCAATGGGCCTCTCTTTCCACTGATGGCCAACTAGTCCATCTTCTGATACATATGCAGCTAGAGACACGAGCTCTGGGAGGTACTGGTTAGTTCATATTGTTGTTCCACCTATGGGGTTGCAGATCTCTTTAGCTCCTTGGGTACTTTCTCTAGCTCATCCATTGGGGGCCCTGTGATCCATCCAATAGCTAACTGTGAGCATCCACTTCTGTGTTTGCTAGGCCCCGGCTTAGCCTCACAAGAGACAGCTATATCTGGGTCCTTTCAGCAAAATCTTGCTAGTGTATGCAATGGTGTCAGTGTTTGGAGGCTGATTATGGGATGGATCCCTGGATATGGCAGTCTCTAGATGGTCCATCCGTTCGTCTCAGCTCCAATATCGTAGAAGCTTCATACCACTGTGTTTTACGTAGTGCAATTGTTTCAAAGTCAGTTTATGTATTCATTCTTCATTGTTAGATTATATGTTCATTAAATAAAAGGAGAAAATAGTAAGTGTAAAATTCTTTTAATTCATTATTTTTACTCATTTTTCCAGTCATTACTCCCTTAGTCTCCCTGACCCACAGTTCCACATCCAACCCATTCTGTCAGACATTTTCCTCTAATATTTATGCATGCAAAGGCATGAATGCATGTATGCAAGTGTCCTGGGACTTGGAGTCAGAAAAGAGTGTAGGCTCTCCTGGAGTAAAACTATAGACTGTGGTGTTCTCACAGGTGTGCACTTGGAAGTCAACTCTGATCATCTGCAAGATTTAAATCATGTGGCGTAATCGCTCTGAGAGCACATAATTCAGAGTCCTTTGGTAGAAAATGATACTTTGTTTAGTATATATTTGGGGTGGCTGTGGATTCATGCAACATAGGGACCCACTATCAAGTCTAACTCCAGTTATATGAGTTCCTATGCCCTCTCCTTGCTTCAGAGGTCACTACATGCAACAGAAACCCTTATATACATGCAGAACAGGCAATCATATAATAGAAAAGCAATACATCTGATAAATAAATACTGTGAGCTACATCTCAACTGGAAAAAAAACAAAAAATAAATAAATAAATCTTCTGCCCTTTGGCTTAGACAGGGAATAGGAAGTGGGACATCTGGGAGGAAAGGTTAGAGCTAGGAAGGAAATTTGCCTGGAGAAGGTGTGAGGAGATGGATGTTTGATACCTGAGCACAGGTAACCAGTCTTGTGGCAGAATATATATTAAAATATATGGGTTATTCTAAGTTTTAATATAGTCAGAGAACAGCCTAGCTATATGGCTAATGTATGTGTAAATTTATTTTGATTCTGAGTTTTATTTCTTAGAGCCTAGGGGCTGGGAAGAACTGGGACCTAAATTCCACAGATAAGGGTCATGGAGCCTTCCAAGTGAAAGGCTGGAACAAACAAATTGATAAGCCTAAAATTAAAGTTAAACTTATTCCTAGATGTGAGTATCAGTGTTCCTGTGTAAATGACACAGCGCTCTTTGTCAAAAAAAAAAAAATAGTTCCACTTTTTGTGTGAAACCCATCTTTTTTGGATAACCATAGTTACCAACCCTCCTCAAAGAAGCAAACATAGACCAACACAGAGAACCATGACTGGGCACAATGCAGAGATTAACAGATCATGGGACGGGCCAATTCCCACTGATATATCAACATTACAGCTCCAGCATCTATGCCTCTGGACAGAAGGAATGGAAAGATTATAAAAGCTAGAGCAGTAGAAAGTCTGGTGTGAAACATTCTCTCCTATGAATAACTGCATAAGCAAGACAGGAACAACAGCAAGAAAACATAAAAAAATGAAAGAGGGCAATTCTGTGGGGCCCCACCACTAGACAAAGAACTGCAGGCATCTGATGATTGCTGAGCTAGAATTAGCCTGAGCCTCTTATTGCTCAGCCAGTAGAGAGTGGTCAGCCCTGAAACCATACACACACAAGCAACAAAAACAGACTCAGCATGTTGCAGTGTAAACACATACATTGTTACCTACACAGACATAGGTAACAATGATAATGAAAGAAAGAGAAGCTATTAAGGGGAGGAACTTGGAAGGGGTTGGAACAAGAGTAACTGAGAAGGGATAGCATGAGGCAAGCAGACATGAAGCAAACCTACTTCAATCAAAATATATCTAAGAAGTAAAATGTACAGGGAGATAAGAATGGATCAATTCGCATTCTTCTACATGATAACTGCCAGTTGTGCCAGCACCACTTGTTGAAAATGCTGTCTTTTTACCACTGGATGGTTTTAGCTCCCTTGTCAAAGATTAAGTGACCATAGCTGTGTGGATTCATTTCTGGGTCTTCAATTCTATTCCATTGATCTATCTGTCTGTCACCGTACCGGTACCATGCAGTTTTTTATCACAATTGCTCTGTAGTACAGCTTAATGTCAGGCATGGTGAGTCCACCAGAGATTCTTCTATAGTTGAGAATAGTTTTTGCTATCCTAGGTTTTTTGTTTTTCCAGATGAATTTGGAAATTGCCCTTTCTATCTCAATGAAGAATTGAGTTGGAATTTTGGTGGGAATTGCATTGAATCTGTAGATTTCTTTCGGCAGGAAAGCCACTTTTACTATATTAATCCTGCCAATCCATGAGCACGGGAGATCTTTCCATCTTCTGAGATCTTCTTCAATTTCTTTCTTCAGAAGTTCTTATCATACAGATCCCTCACTTCCTTAGTTAGAGTCATGCCAAGGTATTTTATATTTTTTGTGACTATTGTGAAGGGTGTTGTTTCCCTAATTTCTTTCTCAGTCCATTTATCCTTTGTGTAGAGAAAGGCCATTGATTTATTTGAGTTAATTTTATATCCAGCTACTGCACTGAAGCTGTTTATCAGATTTAGGAGTTCTCTGGTGGAATTTTTGGAGTCACTTATATATACTATCATATCATCTGCAAACAGTGATATTTTGACTTCTTCCTTTCCAATTTGTATCCCCTTGATGTCCTTTGTTGTCGAATAGCTCTGGCTAGAACTTCAAGTACTATATTGAGTAGGTAGGGCGAGAGTGGACAGCCTTGTCTAGTCCCTGATTTTAGTAAGATTGCTTCCAGTTTCTCTCCACTTAGTTTGATGTTGGCTACTGGTTTGCTGTATATTGCTTTTATTATGTTTAGGTATGGGCCATGATTTCCTGATCTTTCCAAAACTTTTATCACAAAGGTGTGTCGGATTTTGTCCAATGCTTTCTCAGTATCTAACGAAATGATCATGTGGTTTTTGTCTTTGAGTTTGTTGATATAGTGGATTACGTTGATGGATTTCCATATATTAAACCATCCCTGCATTCCAGGGATGAAGCCTACTTGGTCATGGTGGATGATCGTTTTGATGTGTTCCTGGATTCTGTTTGCAAGGATTTTATTGAGTATTTGCATCAATATTCATAAGGGAAATTGGTCTGAAGTTCTCTTTCTTTGTTGGATCTTTGTGTGGTTTAGGTATCAGAGTAATTGTGGCTTCATAGAATGAATTGAGTAGAGTACTTTCTGTTTCTATTTTACGGAATAGTTTGAGAAGATGTGGAATTAGGTCTTCTTTGAAGGTCTGATAGAACTCTGCACTAAACCCGTCTAGTCCTGGGCTATTGATGACTGCTTCTATTGCTTTAGGGGAAATGTGACTATTTAGATTGTTAATCTGATCCTGATTTAACTTTGGTACCTGGTATCTGTCTAGGAAGTTGTCCATTTCATCCAGGTTTTCTAGTTCTGTTGAGTATAGCCTTTTGTAGTAGAATCTGATGATGTTTTGAATTTCCTCAGGTTCTGTTGTTATGTCTCCTTTTTCATTTTTTATTTTGTTGATTAGGATACTGTCCCTGTGCCCTCTAGTTAGTCTGGCTAAGGGTTTATCTATCTTGTTGATTTTCTCAAAGAACCAGCTCCTCATTTGGTTTATACTTTGAATAGTTGTTTTTGTTTCCACTTGGTTGATTTCAGCCCTGAGTTTGATCATTTCCTGCCGTCTACTCCTCTTGGGTGAATTTTCTTCCTTTAGTTCTAGAGCTTCTAGGTGTGCTGTCAGGCTGCTAGTATATGCTCTCTCTAGTTTCTTTTTGGAGGCACTCAGGGCTATGAGTTTTCCTCTTAGGACTGCCTTCATTGTGTCCCATAAGTTTGGGTATATTGTGGCTTCATTTTCATTAAACTCTAAAAAGTCTTTAATTTCTTTCTTTATTTCATCCTTGACCAAGGAATCATTGAGTAGAGTGTTGTTCAGTTTCCACGTGAATGTTGGCTTTCTATTATTTATGCTGTTGTTGAAGATCAGCCTTAGTCCATGGTGATCAGATAGGATGCATGGGATAATTTCAATATTTTTGTATCTGTTGAGTCCTGTTTTGTGACCAATTATATGGTCAATTTTGGAGGTGGTACCATGTGGAGCTGAGAAGAAGGTATATCCTTTTGTTTTAGGATAAAATGTTCTGTAGATATCAATTAAATCCATTTTTCATAACTCCTGTTAGTGTCCATATGTCTCTGTTTAGTTTCTGTTTCCCACATCTGTTTATTGATGAGAGTGGGGTGTTGAAGTCTCCCACTATTATTGTGTGAGGTGCAATGTGTGCTTTGAGCTTACTAAAGTTTCTTAAATAAATGTGGCTGCCCTTGTATTTGGAGCATAGATATTCAGAATTGAGAGTTCATCTTGGTAGATTTTACCTGTGATGAGTATGAAGAGCCCCTCCTTGTCTTTTTTGATAACTTTGGGTTGGAAGTCGATTTTATTCGATATAAGAATGGCTACTCCAGTTTGTTTCTTCAGACCATTTGCTTGGAAAATTGTTTTCCAGCCTTTCACTCTGAAGTAGCGTCTGTCCTTTTCATGAGGTGGGTTTCCTGTAAGCAACAAAATGTTGGGTCCTGTTTGTGTAGCCAGTCTATTAGTCTATGTCTTTGATAAAAAGAATCCATTGATGTTAAGAGAAATTAAAGAAAAGTAATTGTTGCTTCCTCTTATTTTTGTTGTTAAAGTTGGGATTCTGTTCTTGTGGCTGTCTTCTTTTAGGTTTGTTGAAGGACTACTTTCTTGATTTTTCTAGAGTGTAGTTTCCATTCTTATGTTGGTGTTTTCCCTTTATTATCCTTTGAAGGACCGGATTCGTGGAAAGATATTGTGTGAATTTGGTTTTATCATGGAATACTTTGATTTCTCCATCTATGGTAATTGAGAGTTTTGTTGGGTATAGTAGCCTGGGCTGGCATTTGTGTTCTCTTAGGGTCTGCATAACATCTGTCCAGGATCTTTTGGCTTTCATAGTCTCTGGTGAGAAGTCTGGTGTAATTCTAATAGGTCTGCCTTTATATGTTACTTGACCTTTTTCCCTTACTGCTTTTAATATTCTATCTTTATTTAGTGCATTTGTTGTTCTGATTATTATGTGTCGGAAGTGATTTCTTTTCTGGTCCAGTCTATTTGGAGTTCTGTAGGCTTCTTGTATGTTTATGGGCATCTCTTTCTTTAGGTTTGGGAAGTTTTCTTCTATAATTTTGTTGAAGATATTTGCTGGCCCTTTAAGTTGAGAATCTTCATTCTCATCTACTCCTATTATCCGTAGGTTTGGTCTTCTCACTGTGTCCTGGATTTCCTGGATGTTTTGAGTTAGGATCTTTTTGCATTTTCCATTTTCTTTGATTGTTGTGCCCATGTTCTCTATGGAATCTTCTGTACCTGAGATTTTCTCTTCCATCTCTTGTATTCTGTTGCTGATGCCCGCATCTATGGTTCCAGATTTCTTTCCTAGGGTTTCTATCTCCAGCGTTGTCTCACTTGGTTTTTCTTTATTGTGTCTACTTCCCTTTGTAGGTCTTGTATGGTTTTGTTCAATTCCATCCCCTGTTTGGTTGTGTTTTCCTGTTTTTTCTTTATGAACTTCTACCTCTTTAGCAGTGTTCTCCTGTATTTCCTTAAGTGAGTTATTAAAGTCTTTCTTGATGTCCTCTACCAGCATCAAGAGATATGATTTTAAATCTGAGTCTTGCATTTTGGGTTTGTTGGGGTATCCAGGACTGGCTGAGGTGGGAGTGCTGGGTTCTGATGATGGTGAGTGGTCTTGGTTTCTGTTAGTAAGATTCTTACGTTTGCCTTTCGCCATCTGGTAATCTCTGGAGTTAGTTGTTATAGTTGTCTCTGGTTGGAGCTTGTTCCTCCTGTGATTCTGTTAGCCTCTGTCAGCAGACCTGGGAGTGTAGCTCTCTCCTGACTTTCAGTGATCAGAGTACTCTCTGCAGGCAAGCTCTCCTCTTGCAGGGAAGGTGCACAGATATCTGGCATTTGGACCTGCCTACTGACTGAAGATGAAGGCCCGAAACAGGGTCTGTCCCAGAAACTGTGTCACTCCTGCCTGTCCCAGACGCTTTGTAGCTTCTGTAGTCTGCACTCTCACCTGTTCAGACTAGTCTCTGAGGTATCCGAGACCCAAGATGGCTCCCCCAGGTGCTCTGCAGCAGAGCCCTCCCTGGCGGACTGGACACCTTTCCTCTGGCGGGGAAGGTGCCCAGATGTCTGGAGCCTGGAACGGGGTCTGTGCCAGAAACTGTGTCACTTCTGCCTATCCCAGAAGCTGTATAGCTTCTGTAGTCTGCACACTCACCTGTGCAGACTACTCACTGAGGGGTCTGGGACCCAAGATGGCTACCCCAGGTGCTCTGTGCCCAACAGTCACATCTTAGGTTCATTGTGCACAGATGATTGAGTCAATTGTCACTAGGAAAATTTTTCACCAAATTGTGCTGTGTTTAAATATGCCTGAAATAAACTATTGGGATCAGACTCCTTAAGTTTGAACCAACACTGCACTTACCTGCTTGCCTCCCACAGATCATCACTCTGCTTACTGTGGTGGACTCAGAGACCACAACAATAATATTTTATTTACCGTATCATTATCCCTAAGAAGCCTGTTTGTTTTCTAAAGAGAGACAAATGGTGAATGGATCCAGATGGGAGGACAGATGGGGATAATCTGGGAAGAGTAGAAAGAGGGGACACCCTTATCAGGATAAACTATGAGTTAAAAACATCTATTTTAAATAATAGGAAAATAGAGAGATGACTGCATGTTTCCTTGCTTATCCTCAGCTCAACTTCTCCACTCGGATACAGTCAAGGACCCACCACCCACCACTTCGACCCAATACAGATAATCTTTGCTTGAGACTCATTCCTCCTAGCTACATAAGGGCCACCATTGGTTCTTGCTTGCTTTCAAATCCAGATGTAGAAGTCACAGCTCCTCTAGCACCATGACTGCCTGGACACTGTCATGGTTCCTGCCAAGATTATAATGGACTGAATCTCTGAACATGTAAGCCTGGCATAAGGAAAGGTTCTGAGACTAACATCTGTCTTTATTGCTTTGCCCCATCTACTTTGAGAATGAAGACAATTCTCAGCATCAGCCAACATTCCAGAAAATGTTGACATCACTCTGAGGGGGCACACAGTCATTGTGAAGGGGCACATCGGAACTCTGAGGAGGGACTTCCATCAGATCAATGTAGAACTGAGTCTTCTTGGAAAGTAAATAAAACGCTCTGGGTTGACAAATTGTGGGATAACAAAAAGGAGCTGACTACTGTCAAAACCATCTAGAGTCATGTTCAGAACATGATCAAGGGTGTTACCCTGGGTTTCAGTTATAAGATAAGGTCTGTATATGCTCACTTTCCCATCAACGTCATTACTCAAGAGAATAGATCTTTGGTTGAAACCCGAAACTTCTTGGATGAAAAGTACATCAGCAGGGTTCAGATGAGGACAGGTGTTGTTTGTCCTGTCTCTCAATCCCAGAAGGATGAATTAATCCATGAAGGAAATAATATTGAACTTGATTCAAATTCAGCCACTCAGATTCAGCAAGCCACAACAGTTAAAAACAAGGGTATCAGGAAGTTTTTGGATGGCCTCTATATGTCTGAGAAAGTAACAGCGCAGCAGGTTGATAGATGAGTGAGGCCTCAGTTTCCTAGCTCCAGAAACAAGGTCCTCATCACAAGGACAATTTGGGCTCTTTTAGGAGAATAAAGACTTACATATTGAAAAAAAGAAGGAAAAAAAAGATGTATTTTGATCATGGTTTATTTTCACATCATTGAAAAATCTCACTACACAGATCCTGGGGTCAGATGTGGTTCATATTTCATGTTTTTGCCAGAAGCTTGGTGCTGTGTTCCAAGTTTAGAGAGGGCTCTGTGACTTGTTGGCTGAATGTTTCCATAACTGAGCTTCACTGGATGTCTCAATACACAATTGAGGAAGAAGATCTGTTCAACAACCCGGCTGCTTTTCCTAATCCAAACACAATTTGTGGGGGCTGGAGGGGGTATGAGCTGCTCCACAGTTTTAATCCTCAGTAGGTGGTTGATAATCTGCCCAGTGTAAAAATTGTTCCAGACCCTGGAATCCAGCAAATAAAAGTTTGCAAAAGTCACGACTCTGTGTTGGACGGATGGCTGAGCTTTGAAAAGAGCAGTGAACCTGAGTTCATCTCCATGCACCATCAAAGGGCCACTCACAATCTCCTGTTAGTCAACGTACAAGGGAATAGACGCTATCCTCTGGATTGCCAGGGCATCTCCAATAGATTGGCATGTACTACAGACTCACAAACATACACAGAAATAAGAACTAAAATTAACCAAGTTCCCTTCTCTAAAACAAGGTTTGTATAGTTGTGAAGTTGCCATACATAGCCAAATGTTTGTTCTAGTCTGCTTTGCTTTTGCTGTGGCAAAAATAAACAAACAAACAGGACCAAAACTAATTGAGGAAGAATGTGCTTTTTTCATCTGAGAAATCCCACATCATATTTCAATACTAACTTAGGCATTCAAGGGCAGAACAAGGAGACAGGAGAACCTCATGGAGGACTGCAGTTACTGGGTTGCTCTCCTGTTTTCATATGTAATCCAATAGAACAATGCCCAACAGTAAGTTGGACCCTTATATATTTACCTAGAGGAAAACTGTTGAAGGTAGTTTCTCCATCAAGGGTTCTTTTCCCTGTACAAAGGAAATGTGTCAAATTGACAAAACCAAAACATCAACCAGGACAAGGAATGAATAAAAATGTCCAGCACAGGCTCAACTATTTGTAGCATTCATCCTCAGCTTCTGGAACTTTTGGGAAAATATGAAACTGCCTGATCTGGAGCCTAGCTGAAGAATTCTTCATGTCCTGCAAATCTCTCAGAAATCACAACACACATTGAAGCCATGCTAAGACACCTAATAAAGAGTCACCTGGCCTGTCCCTCACCCATATTCTAGATGAACCTGCACCTACCACTTGCGTCTCTGAAATGAACACTGACCCTACTCACTCTGCAAAGACTGTGTTTTCTTCTGGTACCACACAACTCATTCTGCCCAAAGATGGTTTGCAGTTTTAGCCTGTTTGTAGTTTTCTGAGTATTTCTACATGGTACCATTTACTATTTTTATAGAACAGACCGCAAGAAGTACCAGTTAGATTTGGTGAACACTGAAGAGACCAGTTCCAATTGGGGAATAGGGAGAATCCATTTAAGTTAAACCAGAAATTTATATTTCACAGTAATGCACCTTAGCCTCTCTAAACCCTGGGTCCTCTGTAAGGCTCTTTCCTTTCAGAACTCAGGACTCATGCATATGGTTCTGGATCAAGCACACAGATCATAAGATTTCAGGATCAATGTTTTCCTCTTTTGCTTAGGAGTACAGATTCAGGACTTATATCACTTCACTTTATAACCTTCATGAGAATTGGGGAATTGGTGTCTCTAGGAATTGACAATAGGAATGACAGACATGTTTGTTGCCTTAGTGTGGGTCTGGTCCATTCTCCTCAGTTGTGTGTGCAGGACGTCCTTGCTACACCTCATATTCTCTGAATTCTCTTGAAGGAAAGACACACATGCAGCCTTCTATTTTAATATGTCTTAAACAGCTCAATGGGCCACACCCAAACTTACACATTGCTAATGCCTACACTCTAATGCTCCTGAATTATACTTACTAATATCTATACTCCACCTTTGCACTCCTGAACCCAGGCCTACAAGCCTCCCAGGCCCTAATTCCTGATTTTTCCATGTAGGCAGTACTCTGTGTATCTACCCTATACTTTTCAGGGTTGTACCTTCTCCTTCCAGACACGGTATCTTAGTCCTCCACCTGCATCCTTCTCTGGGGATCCTAGTAGTCCCACCTCTATCTACCTGCCTAGCCATTGGCCACCAGCAACTCTACTTACCAATCATAGCCAACAGGAGTCGTAGTTCTTCAGTGTCTTGCATGTAGACATGAGGATTCCACTGTAATTTTGGAAACCCAAATAACATAATGCAAGCATTAAACCAAATCAACAATACATTCTGAGATGGGTAATGTAAGGATTGACTGCTATAATCTAGGAACTATAGAGCCTGCCTCCTCAGTCTCACCTAAATCTTGAGGTCAGTATCCTGGGAGTAGTGTGTGGGGACAAGGTGCTATACCCTGATCCATGTCCTACTGTCTTGAGTCACAATTTTCTCCTGAGTTCAACCTCAGGGACTAACATGTCAGCAATTCTAGGCCATTTTATTCTAAATATGTCCTGAGGATCCATGGATCCTTGTTCCAATTAATGGGGGCTTGCAGTGTTTGTGAGGGCTTTTGTTTGTTTGTTTGTTTCATTTTGTTTGTTGTTGTAGTTGTTTTGTTTTGTTTTGTTTTGTTTTTTGCAACCCTAAGATTTTCTTATTTTAAATTATATTTAATCTTTTTTTTTTTACACTCTTTGTTACACTCCAGATTTAATTCCCCATCTAGTCGACTCTCTAACTGGTCCATATTCCATACCTCCTCCCTCATCTCAACGAGAATGTCCATAACCACTGAGGCACCTCCCCACCAGACCTCGTCACTCCATAGGGCACCCAGTCTCTTTTATTTTTCCTCTGTTTTCTTTTTTCTCATTTTTTATTAGATATTTTCTTCATTTACATTTCAAATGCTATCCCGAAGGTCCCCTTTACCCTCCCCCCACCCTGTTCTTCAACCCACCCACTCCTGCTTCCTGGCCCTGGCATTACCCTGTACTGGGGCGTATGATCTTCCCAAGACCAAGGACCTCTCCTCCCATTGATGGCTTCCTAGGCCATCCTCTGCTACATATGCAACTAGAGACACAGTTCTATGGGGTATGGGTTAGATCATATTGTTGATCATCCTATAGGGTTGCCGACCCCTTTAGCACCTTGTGTACTTTCTCTAGCTCCTTCTTTAGGGGCCCTGTGTTCCATCCAATAGATGACTGTGAGCATCCACTTCTGTATTTGCCAGGCACTGGCATAGCCTCACAAGAGATAGCTATATCAAGGTCCTGTCAGGACAATTTTTCTGGCATATACAATAGTGTCTGGGTTTGGTGGTGGTATAAAGGATGGATCCCTGGATGGGGCAGTCTCTGGATGATCCTTTCTTCCATCTCAGCTCTGAACTTTGTCTCTGTAACTCCTTCCATGAGTATTTTGTTTCCCATTCTAAGAAGGAATGAAGTAACCACATTTTGCTCTTCCTTCTTCTTGAGTTTCATGTGTTTTGCAAATTGTATCTTGAGTAGTTTAAGTTTCTGGGTTAATGTCCATTTATCAGTGAGTGCATATCATGTGTGTTCTTTTGTGATTGGGTTACCTCACTCAGGATGATATCCTCCATATCCATCCATTTCCCTAGAAATTTCATAAATTCATTGTTTTTAATAGCTGAGTAGTACTTCATTGTGTGAATGCACCACGTTTTCTGTATCCATTCCTCTGTTGAGGGACTTCTAGGTTCATTCCAGCTTCTGGTTATTATAAATAAGGCTGCTATGAACATAGTGGAGCATGTGTCCATATTTCAAGTTGGAACATCTTCTGGGTATCTGCCCAGAAGAAGTATTGCTGTATCTTCCTGTAGTACTATGTCCAGTTTTCTGAGAAACCACCAGACTGATTTCCAGAGTGGTTGTACCAGCTTGCAATCCCACCAACAATAGAGGGGAGTTCCTCTTTCTCCACATCCTCACTCTGTCATCTGCTGTCACATGAATTTTTGATCTTAGCCATTCTGACTGGTGTGAGATGGAATCTCAGGGTTGTTTGATTTGCATTTCCCTGATGATTAAGGATGTTGAACATGTTTTTCAGGTGCTTCTCAGCCCTTCGGTATTCCTCAGTTGAAAATTCTTTATTTAACTCGGTACCCCATTTTTTAATACTGATATTTGATTTTCTGGAGTCCACCTTCTTGAATTCTTTATATATATTGGAAATTAGTCCCCTATCTGATTTAGGATTGGTAAAGATACTTTCTCAATCTGTTTGTGGCCTTTATGTCTTATTGACAGTATCTTTTGCCTTACAGAAGCTTTGCAATTTATGAGGTCCCATTTGTCGATTCTCCATCTTACAGCACGAGCCACTGCTGTTCTGTTTAGGAATTTTTCCCCTGTGCCCATATCTTCGAGGCTTTTCCCCATTTTCTCCTCTCTATGTTTCAGAGTCTCTGGTTTTATGTGGAGTTCCTTGATCCACTTAGACTTGAGCTTTGTACAAGGAGATAAGAATGGATCAATTCCCATTCTTCTACATGTGAACTGACAGTTGTACCAGCACCATTTGATGAAAATGCTGTCGTTTTTCCACTGGATGGTTTTAGCTCCCTTGTCAAAGATCCAGTGACCATAGGTTTGTGGGTTCATTTCTGCGTCTTCAATTCTATTCCATTGATCTACCTGTCTGTCTCTGTACCTTTACCATGCAGTTTTTTATCACAATTGCTCTGTAGTACAGCTTGAGGTCAGGCATGGTGATTCCACCAGAGGTTCTTTTATTATTGAGAATCGTTTTTGCTATCCTAGGTTTTTTGTTATTTCATTTGAATTTGCAAATTGCCCTTTCTAATTATGTGAAGAATCGAGTTGGAATTTTGATGGGGATTGCATTGAATCTGTAGATTGCTTTCAGCAATATAGCTATTTTGACTATGTTAATCCTGCCAATCAATCCATGAGCATAGGAGATCTTTCCATTTTCTGAGATCTTCTTTAGTTTCCTTCTTCAGTGACTTGAAGTTCTTATCATACAGATTCTTCAATTCCTTGCTTAGAGTCACACCAAGGTATTTTATATTATTTGTGATTATTATGAAGGGTGTAGTTTCCCTAATTTCTTTCTCAGTCTGACTATTCTTTGTGTAAAGAAAGGCCATTGACTTGTTTGAGTTACTTTTATATCCAGGTACTCCACTGAAGCTGTTTATCAGTTTTAGGAGTTCTCTGGTGGAATTTTTAGGGTCACTTATATATACTATCTTATCATCTGCAAATAGTGATATTTTGACTTTTTCCTTTCCAATTTGTATCCCCTTTATCTCCTTTTGTTGCCTAATAGCTCTGGCTAGAACTTCAAGTATTATATTGAATAGGTAGGGAGAAAGTGGGCAGCCTTTTCTAGTCCCTGATTTTAGTGGGATTGCTTCAAGTTTCTCTCCATTTAGTTTGATGTTGGCTACTGGTTTGCAGTATATTGTTTTTATTATGTTTAGGTATAGGCCTTGAATTCCTGTTCTTTCCAAGATTTTATCATGAATAAGTGTTGGATTTTGTCAAATGCTTTCTCAACATCTAATAAAATGATCATGTAGTTTTTGTCTTTGAGATTGTTTATTTAGTGGGTTATGTTGATGGATTCCCGTGTATTAAACCATCCCTGCATCCCTGGAATGAAGCCTACTTGATCATGATGGATGATCGTTTTGATATGTTCTTGGATTCAGTTTGCGAGAATTTTATTGAGTATTTTTGCATCAATATTCATAAGGGAAATTGGTCTGAAATTCTCTTTCTTTGATGGGTCTTTATGTGGTTTAGGTATCAGCGTAATCTTGGCTTCATAGACTGAATTGGGTAGAGTACCTTCTGTTTCTATTTTGTGGAATAGTTTGAGGAGAATTGGAATTAGTTCTTCTTTGAAGGTCTGATAGAACTCTGCACTAAACCCATCTGGTCCTGGGCTTTTTTTGATTGGGAGACTATTAATGACTACTTCTATTTCTTTAGGGGATATGGGACTGTTTAGATTATTAATCTGATCCTGATTTAATTTTGGTGCCTGGTATCTGGTCAGATCATCTCCCAGGAATGAATAAATCCCAGCAAATGATGTTTTAGGGAAGTCAGTCACTCCCACCCTGTATTTGAGCATCCTAAAGATGACAATAATGTTTTGGTGGGTGATGGGAGTCCTTGAATGTCTTGTTGCTATTGCCATCATAGCCACATTCAATGGTGTCCTTTTTCTTCTTTTCAATCTATTTCTAATTTTTCTTTGGCACAATGTAGAGGGGAGGCCAAGCCAATGTTTTTACTGCTGTCAGACACCAGGCTTTGATCTGTCGTGTGGTTAAACCTAGTTTTTCCTCCCAGTCCCATGCTCCCAGAAATAAGACTAAGACTCAAATTATATTTATAAATACCTTGGCCATATAGCTAGGCTGTACTCTGACTATATTATAACTAACAATACCCATTTATTTTAGGCTGCATTTTGCCATGTGGCTGGTTACCTGTGGTTACCACATGTCCATGTGTCTGTCTCCTCACCTTTTTACAGGCTCCTTTTTCTGAGAGAAGGGTTGGAATTTCACCTTGGGCTGCCTATAGGTTCAAACTTTCAACTCTATTTCCAAACCCTCCTGACCTGACCTGACCTGACCTGACCTGACCTGACCTGACCTCTGTAACTCCAGTTCATCTTTGCTGCCCATGTGGACCATATACAGCACCAGGGATACAACAGCAGAGGAAAGAGCCCAAGTTGGAGCCCTGGTTACCATGGTTAGAGCAGCAAGGGACAGAATACTGGGAGAGGCAAACAGAGAGAAACCTGAGACTCACAAAGAACTTCAAAGAAGAACTGAAGAAAGTGTTCCCATGCTCCACTATGTTCATAGCAGCCTTATTTATAATAGCCAAAAGCTGGAAAGAACCCAGATGCCCCTCAACAGAGGAATGAATACAGAAAATGTGGTACATTTACACAATGGAGTACTACTCAGCTATTAAAAAGAATGAATTTATGAAATTCCTAGCCAAATGAATGGACCTGGAGGGCATCATCCTGAGTGAGGTAACACATTCACAAAGGAACTCACATAATATGTACTCACTGATAAGTGGATATTAGCCCAAAACCTAGGATACCCAAGATATAAGATACAATTTGCTAAACACATGAAACTCAAGAAGAATGAAGACTGAAGTGTGGACACTATGCCCCTCCTTAGAATTGGGAATAAAACACCCTTGGAAGGAGTTACAGAGACAAAGTTTGGAGCTGAGACGAAAGGATGGACCATCTAGAGACTGCCATATCCAGGGATCCACCCCATAATCAGCTTCCAAACGCTGATACCATTGCATACACTAGAAAGATTTTATCGAAAGGACCCAGATGTAGCTGTCTCTTGTGAGACTATGCCAGGGCCTAGCAAACACAGAAGTGGATGCTCACTGTCAGCTATTGGATGGATCACAGGGCTCCCAATGGAGGAGCTAGAGAAAGTACCCAAGGAGCTAAAGAGATCTGCAACCCTATAGGTGGAACAACATTATGAACTAACCAGTACCCCAGAGCTCTTGACTCTAGCTGCATATGTATCAAAAGATGGCCTAGTCGGCCATCACTGGAAAGAGAGGCCCATTGGACACGCAAACTGTATATGCCCCAGTACAGGGGAATGCCAGGGCCAAAAAAATGGGAATGGGTGGGTAGAGAAGTGGGGGGCGAGGGTATGGGGGACTTTTGGGAAATGTAATTGAGGAAAATATGTAATAAAAAATATTAAAAAAAAAAAAGAAGGCATTAGTGATGGGCATCGTAGATCTCACCCCCGAAAGCTTTGCCGTCGGCTTGACCTCTGGTGACCCTGAAGATCCTCCTGCCAATGTGGCGATTGAACTCGAAGCTGTGTTCACAGACCTGCAGCTCCTCTTGTATCTCAGGAGAAAGAGGCGGAAGAGCAGTCAGCAGTAGTCGGCAGTCCCTTACTTTCCATTCATCCCAGACCAGCTATTCAGGGTGGAGATTCTTTGCCACCACCACGGTTCAGAGTGTTTGTGGATGGACACAAACTTTTTGATTTTTATCATTGTATTCAAACATTATCTGCAATTGATACCATGAAGATCAACGGGGACCTCCAGATCACCAAACTTGGCTGATGTTTAAAGCACTTCTATTTCAAATGTGATCGATCAGGTGCCACAACTACATGTCTGAAAGAGGTGTCCCAGCCAGATCTGTAGACTTAAAAAGAAAACAAAAACAAAGACAGACTGCACTGTCTCTTTCTGGAATGAGACAGTCTGGAATGACAACTTCAACTGTGGTTTGCCCAGAAGAAGAAAGCTCGCAAGAAAGACACTGAGTCATTATGCCCAGAACAAAGTAATACATTTGTGCTGGATTTTATTCAGACTAAAGTGAAATGGATTTGTGGTGATTTGTGATTTGGTAGCAATTACTCATCATTTCAAAGCAAGGTGATATTTAGAAACAAATGTGCTAAAGACCTTAAAAACAACAACAGTACATCAACTCGATTCATTTCTGCATTGACATGGAATTGCATAGCACAACCGACATTTTAGTCAGGGTATTTACATAGACTGTAGACTGTGCAAGGTTTGTTTCTTATGTTTCCTTAGGGGTTGTTTTATTTTGTTTTGTTGGTTTTGTTTTTGGTTTTGTTTTTGGTTTGGTTTTTGGCATAGCATCATGTTAACTTGGATTTTTAAAATAAATAAATAAATAAATAAACCTCAAAAAAAAAAAAAAAGAAAGTGTTCCAACTCAACAGCCATAATGCAACTGTTGAGTTAACTGCACAAGAAATCCAAACTTTGCAGACCCCCAAGGGGTTCCCCCTAGGCACCATGTCTTTACCCCAGAAAATATTATCCATGGAGACTCTAGAATCCAGAGAGCCACTGTTCTGGTTTAAGTCCAAATCTGAAGGTTAGAAAAGTACCTGGGTGGGGTGTGTACTCATTGGAGGGTCCTACCAATAAATGAACCCAGTGAGAATGGCTGAGAGAGAGGTCTTGCCTAGGCTATCACATAATCTGCAATGTGTTCTGTGGTGGGTACTACAACCAAGGATACTGTGAATTAACCTATAATGGTCAACATTACATCTCTGAAAAAGCACTTGGACAAGTCAATAAGTCAGCTGAGATCCTCAGGAGTAATTGGGAGGGGGACAGTTTAGCAAGGAAGCTAAAGTCTTCCCTGAAGGGAACCAGAAAGAGTTGTTCCTCACACAGATGGACTATAGGGAGGAGATTTTGCTGAGAACAGGTAGGAATGAAAATGCCCCCGTCTGCTTAGAGACTTCGAGGTAGTCTGATAAGGTCTTCAGAATTGTGTGGAAAATCTTTCCTGACATGAGCATCCCATCTGCATTGAAGCAGATGTAGGGTTCAAAGTGACCCCCAGGACCCAACTAAAATGCTGGGAAGTTGACCTGAAGTAGTCTACTCCCTGAATCAAGGAAGTGGGACAGGGCTTCTGCAGGTGGCTTGCTAACAAGTCTAGATGACTTGATGAGTTCAGCGAGACACATTTGTTTGAAAGTATGTGAACAGCATGCTAAAGGATGAAGCCCCAAGTAAGCCTATGAAACCTTCCTACACTAAAATATCAACACACACATACCAAAACACACACACAAACAGGTGTAATGAGCAGACCAAAAAACAGGTAGACAGACACACACAGCGAGATATCACTGAGAGTGTTCAAATTACAGTTGTTCATACTAACACAAACTACAATGGAAAAATTTATAGGTATTAAGATGTTAAATGCCACTAGTGGTGGCACATGCCTTTAATCTGAGCACTTTTAAAAGTAGACATATCGGGGAACGCCAGGGCCAAAAAGGGGGAGTGGGTGGGTAGGGGAGTGGGGGTGGGCGGGTATGGGGGACTTTTGGTATAGCGTTGGAAATGTAAATGAGCTAAATACCTAATAAAAAATGGGAAAAAAAAGTAGACATATCACTAAGAGTTCAAGGACATCCTGCTTAAGGCAGTGAGTGAGGTTCAGGCCACAGCCAAGACAATGTAGTAAGAGAGAGCCTGTCTCAAAAATCAAGAAGCATGCAACCAAGCATACAGAGAAAAATTAAAAAGGAGTTGTTAAGTATATCATGAGAATTTTAAGTGCTCAAATAATCCTAATGTTCTCCTGGGAGGGTGGAAAGGCTGCTGTGCAAGCATATTTTATATTTGAAAAGGAAGAGAATATAGCCCTCCAGTCTGCTTTGTTGCCTGATCTAGCATGGGTCAAGGGGAAGGCAGCTGCCAGCAGCAGAAAATAGCTAAGGGACTCTGTGACTCTTATCTTTGGGAATGGTGAGAGGGAATGGTGACTTTTCCCTGTCATTCACTCTGAACTGTTGTTGAGTGTTCAGTACCTCATGCTACTCTGCGAACCTGTCACCCAAAGGGGACGAGTTCCAGCTTCAAATCATTATTGTCCAGGCAAGAGCAAGCCACACAGCTAAGGAGAGTGACAGTGTAGAGATGTGCAAATCCCCAGTGCTGGCCTTCAGAGTAGAGGCACCTGCATGAGATCTCCAGCTGCAAACTCCAACCTGGGAATTTGCACTCACCCTCTTCTTCTGGCATCATACCCCACTGCAATTTTTTTCATTTTCACTCTCATTTTTTTATGTCACTGGGAGTATGTCAACATTTTAATTCTCTCTTTTTGTGTGAAATATTGATTGAGTAGGCTGGGATGGACAGGGACTTGACATGCAGCTGAGGAGTCTCTAGAACTTCAGGAGCTGGTTTACGAGCTTTGCCTCTGTAACTAATTACGGTATTTTGTTTGTTATGTTTTTATGAGGTGCTGAGGGTGATAGTGCCCAAGGCACTCTGTGTGTTTCACACAGCAAGGATCCCCTGCTCTCAGTTGTTTTGAGTATCTGTATGGATTTGCAGAGGTAACTATATTTGTCTGCATCAATACATTCTATAATTAAAATATTGCTGAATGAGATCTCATTGACATATTAGTTACTTATAAAACTCATCATTCACAGGAGCATTAAAAGACAAGTGTCTGATATAATGAAAGAGCTGCTTTAAAGTTTACGATCTCTCTTTTGAGAGTACATTTGTTTTTTCACTTATACATATAAGTGTTTTGCATAGAGATATGTCTCTACCTTGACTAACATATTGTTCTGAAAGACAGGGAAGCATGAATAGCCCTGGACCAATCCAAGAGTGCCAACAGTTCTTAGCCTCAGTGCTATCTCTCCAAACACTACAATTTATTCTCCTTCTCCTCCTCCTCCTCCTCCTTCTCATCCTCCTTCTTGTTCTTCTTCTTTTCCTCCTCCTCCTCCTCTTCCTTACCCTCCTCCTTCTTCTTCCTCTCTCTCTCTCTATATGCATATATATACATATGTATATATATATATGTATATATATATATATATTGTGTGTGTGTGTGTGTGTGTGTGTGTGTGTGTGTGTGTGTGTGTGTGCATGCGTGCCAAGGCTCCATGAGGCCAATCTTAGAGAAAACCACATAGAAAATAGAAACAGCATATCTGGTCAGGGGCCACACTGGTCCTTATTTATTATATGACTTTGTTCATCCAGTTGAGGTTGACTGGCTTCTCTAAGAATTTGAAATGTGAATGTCCTGGCAAGATCAGTGACAAGAAGATTAACTACCATGTAAGGAATCTCTAGAGCCCTGCTACCTAGCCTCAGATCCAGATATTTGCCCTGGTATCCTAGGAGCAGTGTCTGGGAACAAGTCGCTTACCCTGATCAATGTACCTGTCCTCTTGTCAACATCCTCCTGAGTCCTTCCCCAGATGCTGATCTGACTGACAGAATCAAAGAAGGAAAGGAAAGCAAAGGCCTACATGTCACACTGAAGCGTCCAGCTCTCATTCCTGATCTGGGGTTTCATTGCCTCACTGTTATATCAGGATCCTTTCCTGGCCAGCTCAAGCTACCTGTACTAATCCTTGGCTTCATGGCAATCTCAAATAAGAAAGATCTAAAGAAGGGTCACGAAATTTAGGATGGAATTAACTTCTCTGTCAGTGGTCATGGACATCTCTAAAAGTCCAAGAGTAGAAGTGTCAGGAGCTATGATAGACAATGTACTAAGAATATATCTTTGATGTAACCCAACTCAAAATATTTTCCAGCTTCACCTTATGACACCAGGATGACCTTCCACAGACCTTGAAGACACAGACCTGCTCCACAACACTCTGCACATTCATGGGGAGTCTTTTAAAAATATCAACCACCCAAATTATAGCCACCATTTAATATGTCAGAGATTAAGGACCCAGGTGTTCTTGCCTTTATCCTTTTCCTGAATCCTGTGGAGATGCAGCCACCTCCTGCTACATTTATGTTCGCATGGTTATTTTTATTAGGTCTGAACTTGACTTGGTGACATCATATGGGTTTTGTGGCTTAGGGCAGCTTCAACGGCTCTATAGCTGTTGCATGGGAGGCTGAGAAACAGGAAGCAGTGGTCAAGCAGATTGAGAAATACCTCCTCTACCTCATCTGTTCCCTCCCTGCTGAACCCAAGTGCTGTAAGGTCAGATGTGGCACAGTTTTCATCCTTTGCCAGAGGCTTGGTGCTGTATCCCAGGTGTAGACTAAGCTGTGGGACTTGTAAGGGGGAAGATCTCCAGGACTGGGCAGGACAGGATATCTCAATAAACACACACAGAGAAGATCTCTATCAGGTCCTCAAACAACCTGCCTTTCCTTAACCACGTTTAGGAGGTCTGCTTCTCTGATTTAGCCCTCAGTAAGTAATGGAGAATCTGCCAGGTGAATCAACTTGTTCTAGGCCATGGGATCCAACAAAGAAAAAAAACTCAAAAATCACTACCATGGGATTGGAAGGATGACTTCGTTTTTTAAAGGTGCTTGCTGCTTGTGTGGGGATCCTGAGTTCATTTCCCAGTATGATCAAAGGGCCACACACATTCTCCCATTATTACAGCTAATCCACTGGATTAGAGGTCTTCCTCTGGATTCCACAGGCATATCCAATCCACTGGTATGTACTACATACACACAGAGACACACACAGACACACACACACACACACACAGAGAGAGAGAGAGAGAGAGAGAGAGAGAGAGAGAGAGAGAGAGAGAGAAATATCCACAGGAGTCAAAACTACCCATACAACCAGTGCTCTCTCTCTCAATACAAGTTTGGAGTAGTTGTAAAGTTGCCATATATGCACAATGGTGGTTTATATTAGTCTTATTTTCTATTGCTGTGACAAAAACAAAAACAAAAAACAAAAACAAAACAAAAAAACAAGACCGAGACCAAAACCAAAACCAACTTGAGGAGAAAAGAGTTTATTTCATCCAAAAAGTCCCAGGTCACATTTCATCAGTGAGGAAGTTAGTGCAGGAACCCAAGGAAGGAACATGGAGGCAGGGGCATTCCCTGGAGGACTGCTGTTTACTGCCTGCTCAGCCTGCTTTCATACATAATCTAGAAACACCTGCCCAGCAGTGAGTTAGGCCCTCCCATATCAATGAAATCTAGAAAATACTTTACAATCTTGGTTATTGACAATCTACTGGCAGTATTTTCTTTATTGATGTTCCTATTCCTGTATAAAGGTGGCATTTGTCAAATGGATAAAAATTAAACAAGAACCAGGACAAGGTCTGAATGAGAAATATGCCTGATAGGCTCAAGTGTTTGCTTACTTGGTCCCCAGCTAATGGTGATTTAGGGACAATAATGGAACTTCCTGACCTGGAACCTAGCTAGAAGAATCCTTCAGATCCTTCAAAGCTTCCCTCACAGTGCACATTTCCATTTCGCGTGAGTCCGTGCTAAGCACCCTGGTAAACACTCACCTGACCTGTCTTTACCCATACTGTGGATGACCTCTCACCTCCCATTTGCCACCTCCCCACACACATGAACACTGTCCTTTGCAACTGTGCAAAGGGAGCCATCTTGCCTTATTCCACAACTCATACTATGCAAGGTTGGGTTTGCAGATTGAGCTTCTTTGTAGTTCTCTGAAGGATCCTACATGGTACCATTTCCTATTTTTATGGAGGAGCCCTCAACAAATGCTAGTTACATTTGGTGATACTTTAGAGCCAAGTTCGCTAGAGGGAGAAAGAGAGAGTCAAGGTGAATTAAAGCAGAAATGCACATTCCTGGGTGACACACACCAGCCAATCTGAGCCACGGCTCCTCTGTACAGAGGCTCTTTCCCTCCTTAACTCTGTGTCCATGCATATGGTTCTGGATCTGAGATATGGATCAGAAAAGTTCAGGATTCAGGGGTCCTCATTTTGCTTTAGGAGTACAAGCTGAGTCAGGACTGATCTCATCTTACTTTATAACCTTCATCTGCATTAGGTGATAGTTGTCTCTATGAATTACCAATAGGAAGGATAGACATGTTGAGCTGGGTAACAGAAGGATTAACTCCTAGGAACTAGGGACTCTAGATCTTGCCTCCTCACTCTAATACAGTTCTTGGTTCTGTATCCTAGGAGCAGGATCTGGGGACAAGTTGCTTTACCCTGATCCATGTTCTCCTGACCTGTGTCACAACTTCCTTCTGAGTCCCACCTAAAAGGCCAATATATCAGCAATTCTAGACCTCTCAACAGGTCTGCACATACTTAGAGGTTCTGTGTATCTCTGAGGTAAATTTGCTTATCTGGTCTATATCCTTCCATAGTGACTATGCTGGGTACCAAATTTTGAGAGACCATTATTTCATCGAAGATAAAATAACTGTCACCTGTGGACAAAATAGGTCCTTTGAGTCCAAGGACACTTATTGCTCTTAGAAGAGACTTGTAGGAACACTCCTCCATTGTTGGTGGGATTGCTGGCTTGTACAACCACTCTGGAAATCCGTCTGGCGGTTCCTCAGAAAATTGGACATAGTACTACCGGAGGATCCAGCAATACCTCTCCTGGGCATATATCCAGAAGATGTCCCAACTGGTAAGAAGAACACATGCTCCACTATGTTCATAGCAGCCTTATTTATAATAGCCAGAAGCTGGAAAGAACCCAGATGCCCCTCAACAGAGGAATGGATACAGAAAATGTGGTACATCTACACAATGGAGTACTACTCAACTATTAAAAAGAATGAATTTATGAAATTCCTAGCCAAATGGATGGACCTGGAGGGCATCATCCTGAGTGAGGTAACACATTCACAAAGGAACTCACACAATATGTACTCACTGATAAGTGGATATTAGCCCCAAACCTAGGATACCCAAGATATAAGATACAATTTCCTAAACACATGAAACTCAAGAAAAATGAAGACTGAAGTGTGGACACTATGCCCCTCCTTAGAAGTGGGAACAAAACACCCTTGGAAGGAGTTACAGAGACAAAGTTTGGAGCTGAGATGAAAGGATGGACCATGTAGAGACTGCCTTATCCAGGGATCCACCCCATAATCAGCATCCAAACGCTGACACCATTGCATACACTAGCAAGATTTTATCGAAAGGACCCAGATGTAGCTGTCTCTTGTGAGACTATGCCGGGGCCTAGCAAACACAGAAGTGGATGCCCACAGTCAGCTAATGGATGGATCACAGGGCTCCCAATGGAGGAGCTAGAGAAAGTACCCAAGGAGCTAAAGGGATCTGCAACCCTATAGGTGGATCAACATTATGAACTAACCAGTACCCCGGAGCTCTTGACTCTAGCTGCATATGTATCAAAAGATGGCCTAGTCGGCCATCACTGGAAAGAGAGGCCCATTGGACACACAAACTTTATATGCCCCAGAACAGGGGAACGCCAGGGCCAAAAAGGGGGAGTGGGCGGGTAGGGGAGTGGGGGTGGGTGGGTATGGGGGACTTTTGGTATAGCATTGGAAATGTAAATGAGCTAAATACCTAAAGGAAAAAAAAAAGAAGAGACTTGTAGGGTTTGTTAATTCTGATCCTTGTGATATTTATCCCAGTGATTCCTCAAAGAACTCTATTTCTAATGTCAAAGCTAGGAGGCCATGCACTTGGGTAGAGTCTGGCCATAGTCCTAGGCAACAGTCTAGTCTGTTCCTCCTATTATCTTCAAGACCAATATTTCCATTCACTGATCTGACATTCATCTCAGGAGTCACTTCCTTGCCTTGAAAGCTTGAAGTCTAAGTTTTAAATGGATTTTAATAAGCTCTATTAGTTATTAATATGCCCTGGTCAGCCCCTCAATAATTGAGGCGGGGTCCTATGGTATTTCTAGTCAGCTCTGGCATAATTACTGGATGAATTAACCATAATCTATTTTTCTACATGTTAGATTGCTTAGATTCTCAGCTTCACTCCCCAAGTACTTGCTGTTTGAGTCTGCCCCAGGGTATTTCTGCTTCGTTAACCTGTCCTCGGGGTCCAATTCTCCTGCCTACATGCTCATGATCAAATTAGCCTCATGGCTGCTGTCTCCTGTATCTGTCTTCTTTCTTGATTTCCTCTTCTGCCTCCTTTTCTCTCTCCTCGTGGTACCTCCCTGAGACTCCCAGCTCTATAGCTCACAACCTGTTTACCTCTGTTCACTACATTATTTGGTATAGTCACTTTTATTTAATGAATAGCTTAGATTTGGGGACAAAGTTTATACAACACATGTGGGTATACCTGAAATTTCACTCCTTAGTGGACAATGAGGCATTTGGAGCAAATATTTATCATTTAATACATAGCAGCACCAGACCAACCTCAATACTAAGTGGCATCCCAGATCCCATGCCTGGATACCTTGTTATAGAAAT
Source organism: Mus musculus (assembly GCF_000001635.26). Classification (NCBI taxonomy): domain Eukaryota; kingdom Metazoa; phylum Chordata; class Mammalia; order Rodentia; family Muridae; genus Mus; species Mus musculus. The sequence goes on along the minus strand of NT_187004.1, from coordinate 2,812,403 downwards.
CCCACATGGAGTGTGAATCTGGAGGCAGAGATGTGAGCCCCTAATCATGCTCAAGGTTTGACCCTGGTCCTCTATGTTTGGGCCAGGATGATAGGTTAGCATGGATACCTAAAGTAAGCACTAGGATAGAGAAGGGAACTATGTATGCTGAGTCCTCAAGTGGAGAAGGGAAAACCAGGAGACTCCTACTGAGGTCAGGGTATATAGAGGATCTCATGTTGTCTACTGGATAGAGGATTGCTGATGTGTCACGTTGTTGACAGTTTACATAGAAATGTGCTTCTCTCTTGAGGCAGGAATCGTGTCCCACAGACGTACACTCACGAAGCACCCATCACATGCTTCAGAAACCTGACTTCCCTGCCTCTTTAGAGGATGCTACTACAAAGATGTTATCCTTAAGCAAGTGGGGGGGCTGTCATGTGCATGAACCTCTTCAGGCCTCTGGAATTCAGAAACCCAAGCAAGATGAAGTACTCACATGTGTTTTAGGGTCCCAAATATGGTCTGTCTTGCTCAGTAGTATATGGAAACTAGAGCAAAATCTCTACACAAGAGACATTACATACAAAGTCTACACAACAATGTTCATTTTTCTGATAATGCTGTTGATTTCAGTTACAGCACTCATTATTTTCTGTCTGCCCTGCCCTGTTCTGTAGACTGGATTTAATATAGGACAACAGGATAACTTAACTCCATTTTGAACAGTTTCCCATTTCATGAAAGGTAAGTGCATGCTCTAATGACTACTGTCTAATCCTCTAGGAATTTAAATAATTATCTGTTATTGCCCAATTTGGTTTTTTTTCACATATCCTTCCTTACATCAACCAACATTCTATATGAAATACAAATACGACTTGACATTAATTTGTTTGGGTTTTAGCATAGACGAGGTATGTCCACCATATACTATTAAGTTTTCATTTTGGAACATGTCCTCAGTTATGTAGCCCAGGATGATCATGAACGCGCAAACATCCTGTTGACGAAAGATCCTCTGTGCTGGTAATACCATGTGCTGGGTGTTATAAACCCAGGGCTGTCACAAGCAATGCTTTGACTCTATCAACTGTGATAGAATAGCACAGAGATCTGTTGTGGGACAACAAGAGAAACAGTTCCTACTACTGTCAGTGACAGTTGACAGCAGAAAACACCAGACTCATACACAGATCTGAGAATAAGTATAATTCCTGTTGAAACATGAATGGCAACATGACACAATTTAACATTAGACTCAGGCCTGAACAGGCTAAGTGCCCACATGAAAGAACAGCACAGACACTGGACAAGGTCCTAAAATTGCCTGAGATCTTTTGACCACATGATCCATTGAAAGAATAGGGATAAAGGAGTACCAAATAGACAGAGGTGGTAAGGTACAATGTGAAAGCCCAGGTGGACCCAGCAACAACTCTGCATAGCCCAGGCTTCGCTTGACTTCATACTGCAACCAGTGCCATATAGGCAAAAGATTTATCACAAAAAGCCAGGCAGTTTCTGTCCTTACCTGTTCTCAGCAAAATCTCCTTCCCATAATCCTACCAACCTCCAAATAAGTCTTCACAAACTGTGTATAATTTGACTCCTCATACACTTGTTTGAGCATCTCAACTGATTTGCCAATGATGGCCCTAATTCAGCATGATGTAATTGTGGTCATTGAAGGCTATTTTGAAGAATTATGACTAAAGTATCCTCGAGGCAACACATCACAACCATACTTCCTCTGGATTGTGTGATATTCTGGACAAGACCCCTCTGTCAGCCATTCCAAAAGGCCAAAAACCCTTGATTAGGCCCTCAGTAGACTAAGTCCCTCCCCTATGTCCTTTCTAAGTGGCCTGGTTTGGTCTTAAAGTGCACAGAAATTCAGGAGAGTGCCCCTTGGCTCTCTTGAGTGATGGGTTGCATTTTCCAGGATAAACTTTGGACATGGGGAACTCTGGCAACCCCATGGAGAGCTATAAATTTGGGATTTCTGATCACTTACCAGTTATGCTATTGTTGTAGATGTGGAACAGTTTCTGAAGTTACTTTCTGAAAACACAGAGCCTCCTGTGTTTTCTCCTCCCAGTACTCTGACTTCTACTGATCCATCCATGGTGCACATGTTCCATCCTTGAGTCCCTGCTCTGCTGTTGATTCTTCCAACTGTATATCATCCACAAAGTCAACAGTGATGAACGGGTGCTCCAGGAAGTGAGGCCAAGGCAAGAGAATTTGGAAAAAGCAAACACAGTGTAACACTAGGTACAGTGGAATTTTAGATGTTGACCCTACACTAGGACCCCATGGTGCTCAACAACCTGGCCACTGAGGATAGCTGGGATTAGGGAACAAGGGGCAGGGCAGCATGTAAAATGGAGAAAGTAGCAGGAGGTCTGTCTGGGCTAGGGAGAAGACAGACTTTCCTGGTACTGCTCCCCTTGGGATGGAGTCCTTTTCTTTCTCACATTGAGTTCTTTTCTCTATGAACACCCCCACTCACCCTCTGGATGGCTAGTCAGGGTCAGCACAGCCAAGAGTAGCATGAGAGAATCTGTGACATACATCTTCATCCTATTTGAAGAGTGGAGACAGAGACTCTGCTATTATGTGTTCATTTCATAATCTTGAAAGGAGGAGCCTAATTGGTTTGTCTTAAGAATTCCCAAAGGTAGTGATAGAGGATATTTGGTTGGGTCATGGAAAAATGAATGCCTAGAAGAGAACTCTCTAGGGCCCTGCCTCTACAGCTCAGATCCAGCTCTGGAGCCTGGAATCCTAGAGAAAAAGTTATTTACCCTGATATTGTCCCCCTCATTCTGGCCACAATATCCTCTGAGTCTAGGTCAGAAGTCACTGAGTCAGGAAGCTTCAAACATTGAGTTATCTGGATATCTACAGAATCTTACAAATTGTTTACAAATATTTGTCTGGCTTATAGCAATCAACATTCACAAAGTTGGGAATTGAAAATTCTGAGACATTCCATCTAATAAACACATGAATAATTATGTTTACAAAAGGTAACAACTATTTTCCAAAATCTAATGATATGGTGACAATAATAGATGTTGATATTTCTGCTGTCCTTGTCTTCATCTTTCCCACTAGAGATCCCTTCTATACTGATTCTTTTTAACCTTTTAATTTTATGTGTAGTTTGAAAATGAAACTTCACAGAAATGTACAAGTAGAATATTGTTAGACTCACTTTTTTATTCATGTGTTTGATTGTGTGTCTGTGTATGTGTGGATATTGGGAATTAGAGTTGTCAGTGGAGGCCAGACGAGAAACTCTGGAGGAGAATGCACAGATGGTTGTGAGCTCCTAGACTTCAGACTCTGAGTCTGATCCTCTGTACAGTATAACCATCTCTCCAGCTACAGGGGGAATGTGTCTATAAACACCTTCAGATCATCTTGTTCTTTTTGAGTCTCACCAGGACTCCACATGCCTCTTCATTCTGAGTGCTGAGATTAAAAGCATTGGTCACAGACTGGAGAGATGACTAGCGATTAAGGGCACTGACTGCTCTTCCATATGTCCTGAGTTCAATTCCCAGCAATCACATGGTGGCTCACAACCATCTGTAATGGATCAGATGCCCTCTTCTGGTGTGTCTAAAGATAGCTACAATTTACTCATATAAATAAATTTAATTAATTAATTAATTAATTAATTTTTTAAAAAGCATTGGTCACTACCCTAGTTAAATGTAGATTTTGACCTCTAATATGTCACTAGGCTGACACAGGTGCTACCTACAGTCTGCAATGTGAAACATCATTGAATCTGTAGAATGCTGTATCCATGCTCTTGGGTGAGACTTGTTCACAGGGTGGATGTTGTGGATTTTACATTTTTAAGGTTTTTTTAATTATTTATTACTTATTTAATGTAGATGTGTACACTCTAGTTGTCTTCAGACACACCAGAAAAAGAGGGTATTGGGTCCCATTACAGATGATGGTGAGCCATGATGTGGAATTGAACCCAGGACTTCTAGAATAGCAGTTGGTGCTCTTAACTGTTGAGCTATCTCTCCAGCCCCATTTCATTTACTTTTAAAAAGGAGAATGTTGTTACATTCAGAAGTCTTTCCTTGTTCATACTTGTAAGTAAACATTATCAAATCTCATTTACTAATATTACTTCAAATTTTTCTAGAGGAATCTGTAAGCATTTGACTTGTTAAGGTTATGGTCATGGATTCAAACTGGAAATGTTCTCCTGAGAGCTTAGTGTTTATCATTGCTGTAGTGGGCTGCAGAAGGGTTAAAAAAGGGACACTTTATATTATAGTAGAAATATCATAGGGTTCTTAAATATGTTGCAAATACCTACTTGGTGAGCAGGATGAAGTTATCTACCTACCCTGTGTGGCAAAGGCTGCAGGTTTCACCTTTGGACAGATATTGTTTACTTAGGGAACTTTCCTTTTGAGAAGGTTCCAGGCATGTCTTTCACTCTATTTGGATGAAGGGAGTCTATATTGGTAGATACACAGATATGGTAGATTAGCATGAGCCTGGGATCTGAGGTGCTGTGGTCCCATGCTTGAAGATGGTTCTTTTATGAATTAATTATTTTATTTATTTACATCCCAAATGCTGCTCCCCTCCTCATCCCTGCTTGAGATGCCCATGAGGATGGCTCTTGATCTTGCATGATGACCCAGGTTACTCTGGATCCTGCCTTTGTTTGGCATAGTGGAGCAGGATCCTCAAACACATTCAGTGATGGGAGCTGTGCTGGCTGGTTTTGTGTATCAACTTGACACAAGCTGAAGTTATCACAGAGAAAGGAGCCTCCCTTGAGGGAATGCCTCCATGAGATCTAGTTGTAAGGCATTTTCTAAATTTCTGTCCTGACTTTCTTTGGTGATGAAAAGCAGTATGGAAGTGTAAGTAAACAAACCCTCCCTGCCTCCAACTTGCTTCTTGTTGTTTATCATGATGTTTGTGCAGGAATAGAAATCCTGAATAAGACAGAAGCTGAAGAACAATCTGCCTGCACTGCTTCCATTATTCTTTCTCCACCATCTAAACCTCTGGCTGTGCCTTAGTTTGGGTTTTAATGCTATAAAGAGACTCTGTGATCAAGGCAACTCTTATAAAGAACAACATCTAATTGGGGCTGGCTTACAGTTTCAAACATTTTCATCAAGACAGAAAACATGGCAGCATCCTGGCAGGCATGGATCTGGAGAATGAGCAGAGAATTCTACATCTTGTTCCAAAGACAAACAGGAGAAGACTGGCTTCCACGTGGCTAGGAGAAGGGTCTAAAAGCCCACCCCAAGAGTGACATACTTCCTCCAACAAAGCCATACCTACTCGAATAAGACCACACCTCCAAATAGCAATGAAAGAAAGATGACATTTCAAGACCTGTAAGTCATATAAAATACTCAGAAATTGCTGGTTGTTTGTGAGCCTAGAGGCTGCCTGGGGCTGAGAATAAAGAAAAACAAACCTGGGCATGCCCATAGTTAAAGCATTCCTGGGAACAGCTTGACCATAAAGATAAAGAGGAATGTGAGGACGTAACAGGGCTATCAGAACTGAGTCAAACTGACCAGATACTCTGCTAGCATTGATAAACATCCAAATCACAGAACTCCTGCACATATTCTTTCTGCTGATGTTTGAATAAGCCAATAGTGTGTCGCTATGCTGATTTCCGCACCCCTAAGCCCTTTACCCCATAAAAACCCCTAGCTTTCGAGCCTTGGGGTCGAATCCACTGTCTCCTGCGTGAGATATGTTTCGACCTGGAGCTCCGTCATTAAACTGCCTCATGTGTTTGCAGCAAGAAGATTCTCGTGTTTCTTTGGGTGCACTCTCTCTCCCGAGACTAGAGTGGGGGTCCCCGAAAGGGGGTCTTACAGCAATACTCCCTAGGTCAAGGATATTCAAACCACCACAGACTGTATCCTGGTACTCTCTCCCTCACTGGGTGAAACCACAAAGTAAATGTTGTTGATTTAGCTAAAAATAATGACCTAAAACTTTAGGATCCCAGATTTGTATAGTAAGATGTAGAGAAACAGAGATATTGTTGGCAAGTGATGGCAACCAGACTCTGCTGGACCAGACACCCAGTAGGTGAAAAAACAGGAGAGGACCAGGGCAGGGGCCTGCCTGGATGAGGTAGGAGGAGGGTCTGATTGGGAAAGCAGAGAAGCTTCTTAGCTGGCACCCTTGCTCAGCTCTGCAGAGGATTTTCCCTCTGGACCCGACACTTCCTCATATGTCTGCTGTCACAATAATGTGGGACATGGAAGAGAAGACATTTCTTCAGCATACTGCAAGGTGATTCGGGGTGGGCAGGAATAAGAGCACCCAAAGCCAAGGCAGCCACTGGCTTCAGGGAGAGAGAAAGGCAAAGGTTCATCACCATGACTGCTGGGTCACGGCTGAGTCTGCACTGCTCTCATTTTAACTTACAATCTAGACCACAGTGAGGCTGAATATTTCCCCTAAAACTGCCCAGTGTGAGTGGCAGGGATCTGTTGTGTTGGGTAATGGAAAATTAGCTCCAGGGAGCAGCATCTCTAGTGTACTGATTCCCCCGCATAAGATCCAATGCTGGGGCCCATTACCTTAGAGCAGTGTCTGGGGACACATTGCTTTAACCTGATGTCTGTCCTCATGGTCCTTATAACTACATGCCTAGATGCCAGGAAGTCAGCATTTATCAAATGCTTTGACATCAGGATCTTTACACTGATCTAGAAATTATATGGATTTTCAAAATGGCTAAGATAAAAAAAAAAACTCAAGTTAAGAGCCCATATTGGTGAGAATGTGATGAAAAAGGAACACCCCTCAATTGCTGGTGGGAGTGAAAACTCAGAAAATCACTCTGGAAATCAATCTGGCAGTTTCTCAGAAAGCTGGAAACACCTGAAGACCCAGCTAAACTGCTCCTGGGTGTATACGCAAAAGATTCTCCACCATACCCCAAGGACATGTGCGCCAATATGTTCATAGAAGCTTTAGCCATAATAGCCAGAAACTGGAAGCAACCCAGATGTCCATCAATCAAAGAATGGACACAGAAAATATATCCAAGGAATACTACTCAGCTATTTAAGACAATAACATCATGAAACTCACAGGCAAACACAAAGTAAATGGAAGTGGAAAATATCATCCTGAGTGAGATAACCCAGGCACAAAAGGACATGCATGGTATGTACTCACTGATAAGTGGATATTAGCTGAAAAGTTCAGAACACCTATGATACACCACACAGACCCAAAGAAGTTAAACAAGAGGGAAGGTTCAAGTGAGGATGCTTGAATCCTACTTAGAAGGGGAACTAAATAGTCATGGGAGGCAGAGAGAGCAAGAGATCTGGGTGAGAGAGGACAGGGAGACAGGAAGGGGGGCAGGGCCAGGCATGGGGAGAGACAGAAGAGAGCCCCAAAGGTCCAGGAGAATAAATGGAAATCTGCAGTTGCTGGGGCTGGGGGATTCTCTAGGAAGTCCCAGAGACCCAAGATGAGTGAGGCTCCAGGTGGCCTTAGCCAAAATGCTCAACAGTGGGGATACAGAAACTGAAGAGACCACGTCCAATAGACACTCAGTGGAGGAATGGGGACACCAAACTACCTACAAGACTTATGACCCCAAATTGGTCCTTTCTAAGACAAATGCAGGGACAAAGATGGAGCAGAGACTAAAGGAATGGCCAACCAACGACTGGTCCATTTTGAGATCTATCCCATGGGCAGGTACCAATCTCTCACACTATTAATGATGCTATGTTATACTTGCAGACAGGAACCTAGAATAGTAGCCCTCTGAGAAGCTCTACCCAGCTGCTGACTGAGAAAGATGCAGACACCCACATTAGACAATCATTGGACAGAGATCAGGGCCACCTAAGGAAAAGTTAGGGGAAAGGTTGAAGGACTTCAAAGAGATGGCAAACCCACAGGAAGACCAAAAGCTCAAATAACCTGGACACTTGGGAGCTCCCGAAGACTGAGCCACCAACCAAAGATCATACACTGGCTGTCCCAAGGCCCCCAGTACATATGTAGCCAAGAGCTGCCTTGTCTGACCTCAGTGGGAGAGGATGCACCAGGGTCGGGGGATGCAGGGTGAAGGCTGCCTTCTCAGAAGCAAAGGGGAGGGGAGATTTGGGGAAGAACTCTTCAAGGGAGGACAGGAAGAGGGAACAGCATTTGGAATGTAAATAAATAAGTAAATAAATAAATAACTTTTTTTAAAAAAAAGAAAAGAGAAATATGGATTTCAATAGTAATTATACTTTTGTGGATATCAATCCGTAATTGCCATGTTAAGAACTCAGAATTGCTGGGAAGTGATGGTACACAGCTTTAATCCCAGCACTTGGGAGGCAGAGGCAGGTGGATTTCTGAGTTCGAGGCCAGCCTGGTCTACAGAGTGAATTCCAGGACAGCCAGGGCTATACTGAGAAACCCTGTCTCGAAAAAAAAACTCATAATTTTGAGACATTTGCTTTATGAAGATTTTATTATCTGATTGTATGCAGACTATTTCAAGAGAAAAATAGCTATTTTCCAAATTACAGTGATATGATAAATAATAACTAGAATGTTAACTTTTGTGCATGTTCTCACCTTTTCCATTTGTATATCCTTGCTTAGCTTTCTGGATGTTTTGAAAATCAGGAATGTACCTGTTCACAGAAATATGTCAAAGGGATAATTTATACACATTCATTTTTCAGTCCCCCACCTTCACCTTGTGTTTGCTTGCCAGTATTACAGTTGCCTTTAATGGCCAAAAGAGGGCGACAGAAACCATGAAGTTTCAGCAACTTGTGATCTGGGAAGCCTGAATGATCAAAATACACAAGAGCAACCAGTGACCCTCACTTCTGAGCCCTCTCCCCGGATCAAAGAGGATTTGTTTTCATGAGCATCTTCAGAGGAACGTAGTTTTTTGTTGTTGTTGTTGTTTTTTTGATACAGAGTCTCACCATGTATCCCTGGCTGGCCTGGAACTCTCTATGTAAACCCAGCTGACATCCAACACTGAATAATACACCTGCACCTTAACTCAGTGTGCTGGGCTTAAAGGCATGAGCTCCCACACTGACTCACTGTGGATCTTTACATGGACACTTCAATAAAGTGGCACAGGTGGGATTGTTCAAGGTCATTTAACCGTGAACCTGAAGCATCAATATCTTCATAGTCTTCATAGTCTGCCTCCTTCCTGCCTACCATTCTATTTCTGTTGCCTGGGGCCTACCCCCACCCATCCCCTCCCTAGCTACCTAAGCTCTGCAGGTATTAAAAATGAAACCCACATACATCAATCATCAAAGCTAACGTCCACAAATGAAGGAAACATGCAATATTCACATTTTCTGGGTTTGGATTCCTTCACTCAGAATGATTGTTTCAATCACTTTCCTAAAATGTCATAATCTTTTTCCCACATAAAGTATTTATTAGAAAAAAGATATATTGTGCCATCTACTACATTTATTCATTCATTAATTTATTCTCTCCTATAATATATCCCCACTACAGTTTCCCTTACCTCCTTTCCTCCTAGCCCTCCCCCTCACCTGCCATGCCTCTCTCAACAAAGCAAAGATCAGCAAAGATGAAGAAACAATACCAACGAAGTATTGCAAAGCTACCTATGCAAGTGCAGCACCACTATCCATTGAGTCTGTTTATACTCTTTCCAAACATCACGTGTCCTGCCACAGTTCTTGCCTTGGCAAAACACCAGATGAGTCTGCATCATATGACATATCCAGAAAATTCCACTTCAGTCCCATGAGGTCTTTGGAGGCCCTGGACTGCAGGAGTCTCTGTAGTATTGTCATCCTGGTTGTTAAGGTCAAAGAAAGTTTGCTGTCTGACAGCCCTAAAGAAACTAGGCTTGTCCATTCATCCAAAATAAGTCAACTGAAGAGACAAGAACTGGGAAAAGAACTGGGGCCTCACTGTGTATGCTGTGGGGAAAGATTTTCGGGACACTAAATCCAGCTGGACTTCAGTCATAATGACCTAGAATGTCCCCTAAAGATGACACCAACTTGAGAACAGGTGTTCAAAAAAATTGAGCCTAGACGTGGCATTTCTCACTCAAACTATCACAGAGCATATCTGTAAATTTCACAAATAACAGAAAACTTGATTGTGAACCCACTCTGTTTTAAGATTAATTTTTATTCTTTTTTATATGTATGTCAATATATGCATGAGGATGTACACAATAACACCTGACATACTGGATATCCCTGGAGCTGGAGCAACAGGTGTTTGTGAGCCACCCACAAGTGCTTGGAACTGAACCTGGGAACACTGCTATCTCAACAAGCTATAGTAGCCACAAATTCAACTCTCCAAACCCAAGAACACAATTTTGTCTACTTTCTTTCGCTGGATCCCAGAGCCTGGAACAGGGCCAGGCTGATGACAGACTCCCCAACAGTTACTGAGGACTAAATCTCAGGAGCAGGCTGTGGCTGCTAAAGGTAGACCTGGAGCAGGAATATAGCGGGGATTGTCCCTTTCGTGAATACAAGAGGGACATCCTACTTACTTCAAGACAAGAGACCTTGACCAGTTCTAGAGTCCCCTGCATACATGGGGTACAGCACCAAGTTTTGGGTAAGCGAAGAAATCTGAGGCACAGAAGATCTTACACTGTGAGGTAGTCAGAAGGGAGGGGACATCTCAGGAACAGGAAGTCCTCCTCATCCAGCATTCCAGCTGCTTCCTATCTCCAAGTCATGCCCAGGCCACAGCTACCCAGCCAAGGGAGCTGCCCCATGCCACAACACCAAACTTGGGCACCACAATTAGGCACCAATACCACATCAGAACCAAGGAACAATGGGTGTGTGGTCATGGATGTGACAAGGTGAGTCTACATCTGCATAAGACCCAAGCTGGGGACAAGGAGCAGGATGCCTGGCTCCCCACAAAGAACTGTGGATTATGATCATTGAATTCACAGGGTAGAGAGTCTCTGTCTTTTAGTCTACCCTGCATTTGAGGAGGACTGTGCTATACCTAAGGTTGGAGGTTAATGGAGGGATCCTGCTGGTGTCATGGGGGATAGTGAGCAGATGTCTGGGCTCAGGGTCATGAGAGCCCTGCTAGTATCACTTTATCATTCTCAGTTCATGCTACTTCTAATCTAGGCCCTCTGAAGACAGTCTCCATGACCTCTGACAGAGCAGCCAACTCTCATCCCCTTTATCTCCCTTAGATCCTTGTGTTCCAGGAAGCCAAGACTTTGCACAGAAGGCCTGGACCAGTCAAGAAAGCAACATGACATTGTGGCACAATGAATAAGAGTACAGGGACCCCAGGATCAAGGACCAGGAGTACACATAGTCCTCACTTCCCCATGCCTACTTTGATTCTGTCTATGATACCTGCATCTGGGATTGGAGCCAGAGGATATTGTGAATAGAAGCAGAAGGCAAGGAACCAGGAAAAGCCACTCATCCACACACAGTGCTCCCAGGATACTAGGCCTAAGCGCTGGGTTAATTAAGGAAGCAGGGCTCTGGAAATGCTGTTCCCATGAATTAACCTTTCTACAACTCAAGCTAAAGACACTGTCATTGTCACTGGGGACTCACACTCTGCCTATCACACAGGATGAGGACCATGACATCATGTGCCCTCCATCATGTCCACTCAGCTCCTCAAATTGCAGGGACAATGACCCTGAAGCCAGCAGTGTGGGGTCATGAGACTGCAGGAAGGATTGAGGATGAGTCATCAGAGAAGCTATGTCTCGATTTGCCCTACCACATCCTTCCTGCTCCACTTTTTGGGGGCACCTACTGAGTTCTCTTCTCAGTCACGCCCAGAGCCTCCTGTTCTCCTCCTGGTCCAAGCCTCAACAATGGTGTTCTGGGAAAAGAATGGGGTCTTACCACACAATATCCCCAGGCTTACAATCACTGCAGTATGTCTATACTCTCTTGTCAAGTGTTGGCCTCATGTAGATGTTATGAAGGCAGAATTCAGTTTGTGGAATTCCACAGAAACAGGACTGAGCCACTGAGGTCCTTCATGAATAAGGAGGGGCATATATTGGTGGGGAAAGACTCAGAGTGTCCTGAAAGTCACAAGGTGTTCCAAAGAAAAACTGAGAAAATTTCTCAGCTTCTATACCCTAAAGCTCTTCAGGTGAGTGATCTGAGTTCAGAAGTCAGGACCCCTCCATCTTCCCACAGACAGACCAAAGTCACCCATTTCCACTACTTAAGGGTAAGGCTCCATCAAATTGACCCATACACTGGAACCTGGAGGGACTTGAGACCTCACTGGGTTTTAGCTGCAGTTAAGGGTTGAAAAGGCTTAATGGTGTGGAGGCAAGTATGACTTTGTGTGTGTGGCACTGGCAGGCAGCAATTCTGACATCAATGGCAGGACTAGGATATCATACTCTGAAGAATGTGCATGGCCGTGAATTGCCCACAAAAGGGTTTTTTCCTTAAGGTGCTATGAGTGTGACTGCCCTAGTCACAGAGAGCTCACCCTGAAGAAGAGCATAAGCTCCTACACTGAAGAAAGCAACACTGCTCAGATGCTCAGGTACCAGAGAGACTGTGGTGATTGGCATACAACTGAAGAGTTAGTTACCAGGAGGAAAGTAGATGGAGAGTTCCACCCAAGTGCATGGAGATGCTCCACACAAAGCTGAAAACTCTGTAGGAGAGGTCTCTGCTCACAGATAAGAGGAACCCTGTGATAACCTTGATTCTGTCTTTCATCGAAGGGGGATGAGGGCTCCAGGGGTTTCAGTTTCAGTATGAGAAGGACTCACCAAAGGGTTCACCATTACACTAAGTAAATGTCTACTAGCCTGCCTGCCACCCAGCCTTTCATTTCAATGTGCATCCCAGGGTGAACCATGACATCTCTAAGGCCTGATCTCTGACCAGACATAATTCCCTTCAAGTTCTGACTCTAGGGTGACTGAGTCTCTGAATCACCCACCCAGGACCAGCCATCTGTTTTCCTAGAGAAAGACCTGCAGCCTCCTCCTCTGTGCTGGCTCATGATAATTCAGAAATGCTTCAAGGAATAGAGTATCCAGATGGGGAGTTGAAGCTGCTCTGTAGAGTCTGTACCTTCCTCTATCCCAGAATGTAAAATGACTGAACCTTCCAGTTTTTCTCATTAGACTTACCCAAAGACACATAGGACAGAACTGCAGGTGATGTCACCCTGAAGTGCTGGACCCTGGGATCCTTACTGATGAGCTCAGCGTCAGCTGGCAGAGGAATGGGAACATCAGCCATTGTCCCCCATCAAGGCAATTGTTCTTGCCCTTCTTCTTAAAGCTGTGGTTATCCAAGATGTGGTGATGTTTCTGTCATGGAAGAGGAGGAGTAAAGTAAGAAAGGGGCAGGCTCTGAGTTCCAGTCTCCCAGGGATTTCAAGCCTGAGCTATTGGTATGACCTGCCCCACAAGAGGAAAGTGGTTTGCACATATAGGGGCTTACTGCTGGGGCCTGTGTGTGGAGATTTACTGTATTGTAAATGAAATGGTTGATGGATTCATTATTCTAATGATGGAGGTAATACAGGCCTCACTCCCAGCAGAGATTGTGGAGAAGGTCCCCAGTGGTAACAAACATCCAGGAGGACAGTTGGTCCTCTTAACATATAGTCTTGCATTCTGTTTTCACATGTTTCCCTGAGTCTACACTTATACATCTGGAAACTTCTCTGAGATAAGAGCTAGGGGACTCCACTGGATCTTTATGAATCCGGAGCCTCACGGTCCTCTCATAAAATGTTTTCTTTCCAAAGATAAAATATGGAGTAATCTATGCTCAGGCCAACAGTACGTACTGTGAGGCCTGATGTCGTGGGATTTGTGATAGAACAGACAGAGCCTATGGAAGTGCTAAAGCTGACATTACCTGCTCCATCTCCTGTCAGGTTTCCTCAGCTCAGTTTTTGCTAGATCCCAGTCAAGGCAATGACTAGGATATAGAGACTCCTGTCAAAGCTATATGAAGATGTGACCCTGAGGGGCCTGTGGGACTTGGGGGTGGGGGGGTCATAGGAACATGTCGTGTGTTATCCTGACTCTCAGGTCAGGGACAATTTGAGCATGTGATGAGTTCATCAGAGAGTCACCACACACAGACATGTGAAATTATTCCCTGTGCTTTTCTTTAAAGGAGAGCTGCCTTGTATTCAAATGTGCCATAGAGTAATTGTTCCAGTTTTCCCCTCTCCCATGTGACTCGAAAACCTTCTGGCTTGTCACTCTGCAACTGATCTCTCTGACTGTGTTCGGGTATATGTCTTTCATCACAACAACGTGATCAAGGGAGGAACCCAAACAGCCCTGAGCACTGAGCCCTCCCTACAGTGACCTGTGTCTGTTTTCCAGCCAATTGTCTCTGTCAGCTGAGGCTGGCTTAGAAAACCCTATCAATAAGTAAACTCATTTTCACTGAATTACAACTGTATTTCTTTGTAAATAAGCTAGAGATTTCTGGTCATTGCTCACCTCCTCTGACAGCTGTTGTCTAAATTTCCCCAGTTCATTCTTTGGAGATACCATCAGAAAGAGACTGTGTCTTCCCCTCCACCATGGTCTTGAACTCCTGATCCTCATAGCTGAACCTTCCAAATGCTGGGTTTGCTTGGGTGTGCCTTGACACCTAGCTCTCTGGAGACAATCTGAACTGTGTCCACTTATGTGTGTGGAGAAGAGATTGCAGTGGCAAGTCAGATGAGATTTGTAGACAGGAAGTATTTAATTGCTACATAAATTCTTGTCATTTTTTATGCTCTTTAAGAAATAAATCACCCTAATTCAAAAAGGCTTGAACTCCTCTGCTTTACAATGAATAGTGTTACAAGGCATGCACCACCATGTCCTGCTACATTAGAAGAATTCTGTTAGAGAATATTTTTAGTATTAAATAATATTTGACACTGTCTTAGATTTTCTTTTGCTATGAAGACACACAATATAGCCTCATGTTCATAGATTCCATGTCAATTTAACAGAATCAAAGAGAAAAAAGGATTCCATAGATTTACACAATTAACTATAACCTAGCTCTCAACAATGGCCTAACCACAGCCTTTTAGATCATTGGCTCTCTAATTGTGGATCACAACTGCCTTGGCAAACCTCTGTATCAAAAAATACTTACGTTGTGATTAAAATACAAAATGACAGTTATGAAGTGGCAAAAAGGTAATTTGATGGGTGGAGGTCACCACACCATAACTAACTGTATTAAAGGGTTCCAGCATTTTGAAGGCTGAAAACAACTGCTTTGGATAATCCACTGAGTCACATATGTCAGCAGCAATGGGAAAACCATTAATAAGAGATCAGAAAACAAAACAGGTGATCACTAGGGAATTGCTCAAACTTGTTCCAAGATGCCCAAGAGGAAAAACTCGATTCCAAGCAAATCATAGGCTGCAGAGTGCTGAAAGCCAATATCTCATATCAGTATTCCCAGCCATGGGCCCAGAGCATCAGAACAGGACTGAATTGTGATCAGCCAGGACTGAACTCAGAGTCACATCACTGCAAGTGATATGAACAGATGTTTTTGCAAACTGCACAGAACTGTACAGCAGCCAGTCTAGACTCTCCTCATTTACAGGTAGTAGATCTCATTCCAGATAGCTGAATAAAGGACCTGCCTAAGGAACAACTATTTCTCCAAAATATTGAACCTGCGTCTGCTGCCACTCAGGGTTGGTAGAGCTCCTCTTCCTTCCCAGCCTGAACTCCTTTGCAATATAGTTAGAAAGGTATTGTTCTTGCACAACATAAAAAAAGTCCATTTATTGGCAATTGATCCCTTACCAAGTTGACTACAACAAAGATAATATCTAAGCTCCCAAGATAACATTAGTGATTTTGACTACAAGAATTAGTCACAGTCAAATTAAGGGCTCATTAATGCTTCCAAAGTTTTCTATGGAAAATATATGGCCATATTAATGACTAAGGTTTTGACAATTTGTACTAAAGAACTTGGTCAAAGAATGTCCTACTTCAAAATAACATTCAATAACTTAGCATTCATTCAGTGGGCAAGATTCTCCTCTGGCTGTGAATGCAGCCAATAATGAGGGATTCAATGATGTTTGATGTCCTTAGTGTGGACGACCTTGAGGAAGTACCACCTGTGCTCATTTAGTGACTTATCCATGAGAAAAATTTACAATTAGCCCATTTGGTTGGCAAATTCCTTTAATCTCAGCAATTTGGAGCCAATAGCAGATGGATGTATGAGTGCTAGGCAAGCCTGGTCTACATCCACACTTCCTGGACAGCCAGGCTGCATACTGAGATGATGTTTCAAAAGAAAGCTAATGTGAAGGGTCCTTGATGATCTTGCAGAAGACCAGAGTTGATTCCCAGCATTTGAGTCTTGCAGATCACATGTTCCTTAACTACATATCCAGGGTTTCCTATGACCTCTTCTAAAACATATGAGTACCTGCCCCTTGCAATCACACAGAAACACACAAAAATACATACAAATAAAATGGAGTCTTAAGATTGCCCCTTCATAGAATTGGGAACAATCACCCATGGAAGGAGTTACAGAGACAAAGTTTGGTGCTGGGACAAAAGGATGAACCATCTAGAGACTGCCATATCCAGGGATCCATCCCATAATCAGCCTCCAACTGATGACACCATTGCATACACTAGCAAGAGTTTGCTGAAAGGAGCCAGATATAGCTGTCTCTTGTGAGGCTAGGCCGGGGCCTAGCAAACACATAAGTGGATGCTCACAGTCAGCTATTGGATGGATCACAGGGCCCCCAATGGAGGAGCTAGAGAAAATATCCAAGGAGCTAAAGAGATCTGCAACCCTGTAGGTGCAACAACATTATAAACTAACCAGTACTGCGGAGCTCTTGACTCTAGCTGCATATGTATCAAAAGATGACCTAGTCGACCATCACTGGAAAGAGAGGCCCATTGGACATGCAAACTTTATATGCCCCAGTACAGGGGAACGCCAGGGCCAAAAAGTGGGAATGGGTGGGTAGGGGAGTGTGGGGAAGGGAATGGGGGACTTTTGGGATAGCATTGGATGTGTAATTGAGGAAAACACGTAATAAAAAAATATTTTAAAAAAAAGATTGTTTCTTCTAAATTATATTTGTGAAAATGAATTTTTCTGTGTTTCAAATATAAAAAAAAAAACTGTAAAAAGGAAGACAAAAAATACTATGAACTGTGGAAGGGAAGATGAAAATCAGAACTCCCTGAAATGTTAAACATACAAAAAGTTTTCTGACAGCACTGTTTCATTTTAGAAAATAGTTTTTACTCTTCTTATTCGGCATACATACAATTAGTTATTAGTGTCTACACTGAATCGAAACACTTGAAACCTCCAGTTCCTACCATGATCGTATGAATTGTTATAATCTATACAAGCACAGTCACCATAGAAGGATAAACAAAGTCTAAGCATGTGCAAAGATTCTGACATTGAAAAGTTTGACAATTACTAACTTATTGGCCTCTGGACAATGACTCAAGGGTGTTGTGACCTGGACCAGAGGACAGACTTGTTCTTCGAAATGGATGCCAGGATACCAGAATGCAAAACTGGGTGCAAGATGGGTAGCAGGACTCTAGAACCCCCCCCCTACACACCCAGGAATTAATCTCTCCAAGACCCACCCCATCAGGTCTACTTCAGTACCTTTGGAAAATCTAAGAGAAGCCAATCAGCATTAGGCACATCAGGGTTATAGTCAAGAAATACCAGCCCTGATTGTGACTTCATTCATGTCACAGAATGAGGAACCCTGGAACCTGTAAACTCCTTCTCCTCTGTTGGTAGCCTTGGCCCTTAACCCAGTATCCTGTAGGTTATTGCAGGGCTTGAAGGGACTTGGCATTTTGGGGAGCAGGACACAGCACCTGGAATCATCATCTCTGCATCTTCTCCCTTGCCTAACAAGACACTCCCTGATCCCCTAGCTGAATCACCCTGACCCTCTCCTGCATCTCAGGTCCACAGACACACCACCACCCCTGCTATGCTCCTTACCAACCTGTTCTGGGTCCAGGCTGAAGAGTCAGTGTTTCAATGTGCAC
This sequence comes from Mus musculus, assembly GCF_000001635.26. Lineage (NCBI taxonomy): Eukaryota > Metazoa > Chordata > Mammalia > Rodentia > Muridae > Mus > Mus musculus. Next base: position 2,794,300 of record NT_187004.1, on the reverse strand, counting down.
CACCCACAGGCTCACACTGGCTTCAGACTTTTAACATTGTGATTTGGGGCCTGACATGTTGGAGGCCCAGGTCATCCAGGTCAGCTATGTAGGCTCCATACAGTTTCAGGGAGCAACAGCAAAGAACCAACTGCAAGGATGCAACTTTGGGCTGCTTAGATGGAGCAGGAGCCACCTGAATATTGGGAAAAGAGAAAACACAAGTCCTGTACTTGTCACAGACCAATGAGTTCTTCAGTTCGTGGTAGATTACTATGAACACAGATTGGATGGTGAGTCATCTCAAGCCTGAGGTTGATTCCTCAATGCCCTCTTGGCTGGTCCAATAACTCCACTCTAGTTTCCCAAATCAAAGATTCAGCCATAGTCGAAGGGACCCCTGGGAACTTTTGACCAGAGAGAACCACAAACTGTGACCTATTTAGGAGTTTAGTTGGGGACAAAATCCCAGTAGAGGGAAAAGCCTCACAGTGATGAGAGACTGAATGTGAGTGAGGCAGGATATCACACCCTGCAGGGAATGTATGGCTGCAATGTGGCCAATGATGGGAGCTTCCTTCTTGGTCACAATCGGTTCACTTACTGTGGCTATGATTACACCATCCTGAATGAGAACCTGAGGTCTTGGAATGCACAGGACAAGGTAGCTCAAACGCTGAGGGATTCCTGGGAGGCTGAAGGCATTACAGAAATTTGGAGGACTTACCTGCTAGGGGAGTGCACAGAAAGGCTTCTTAGATGCCTGGACCTTGGAAAGGAGACCTTGCTGCGCTCGGTAAGAGACACCCTTACCAATCCCTTCTGCTTTCTGACATTGTAGCTCCTGCCTCCCTGAGGCCTCCGTCTCAGCAGGGAGCAGCTGGAATGCTTACACTGTCTTGCATCAAAGGGGAAAGAGAGCTCCTCTGTTTCCTGACTCAACATGTGAGAGGGACTCTCCAGAGGATTCAGCCTTCTCCCAGGACAGTTCAGTGTGTACATTCAGTGTGTACATTCAGTGTGTCTCTTCCATCTGCATTGGGCATCATGGCCTCTCTCAGGCCTGTTCACTGCCCATACACAATGAAATTGAATGCCTACCTCCAGGGTTGCTGAGTCCCTTGGATCCCCTTCCTATCAGAACAAGAAGTGTCTTTGCATAGAGAGACACCCAGAGTCTCATGCTCTGAGTTGGCTCATGGTTATTGTAAAATATTACAAGGAATAGATCATCCAGATCCTGAGTGTAGGCTTCTGTGTTGACTCTGTGCCCTCCCTCATCCAAGTCTCCCATCCTTTTCAGGGATGGTCCCATGAGTACTTCTCAGGCCCCAGGAGGAGTGCAAAATACATGAATTTTCCAATTGTTCCCATCAGATGCCCCCAAACACATGTGACCCACCATGTAAGACCTGAAGAGAATGTCACCCTGAGGTGGGCCCTGGGCTTCTACCCAGCTGACAGCACCCTGACCTGGAAGAGGAATGGGAAAAACCACACCCAGGACATGGAGCTGCCAGACACCAGGCCTGCAGGGGATGGAACCTTCCAGAAGTGGGCAGCTGTGTTGGTTCCTTCTGGAGAAGAGCTGAGATACACAGGCCATGTGTACCATGAAAGGTTACCTGAGCCTCTCACTCTGAAATGGGGTAAGGGGTGGGTGTGAGCACACACCTTGCTCTTGGGAAAATTGTGAGCTCTTTAAAGAATCAGAGCAGAATCAGGACTGAGAGCTAGGGTCAGATTCCTTGTTCTTCTTTCCTTTCTCTCCTCAGAGCCTCCACAAACCATCCCCATAATAGCAATTCTATTTAACCTGGTTCTGTGGCTACCGACTATCCCAGAAGCTGTTAGCTTCTGTAGTCCACACTCTCACCTGCACAGACTAGTCTCTGGAATCTGGGAACCAGGATGGCTCCCGCAGATGCTCTGGCAACTCCCTCCCGGGCTGCCCTACTCAATTCTTCACAGAGTTAGAAAGGGCAATTTGCAAATTCATCTGGAATAACAAAAAAACCTAGGATAGCAAAAACTATTCTCAACAATAAAAGAACCTCAAATGGAATCACCATGCCTGACCTCAAGCTGTACGACAGAGCAATTGTGATAAAAACTGCATGGTACTAGTACACTGACAGACAGATACATGGAATAGAATTGAGGAATCAGAAATGAACCCACAGACCTATGGTCACTTGATCTTTGACAAAGGATCTAAAACCATCCAGTGGAAAAATAACAGCATTTTCAACAAATGGTGTTGACTTAACTGGTGCTTATCATGTAGAAGAATGCAAATTATTCCACTTATCACCTTGTACAAAGTTCAATTCTAAGTGGATCAAGCAACTCCACATAAAAACAAAGACACTGAAACTTATAGAGGAAAAAGTGGGGAAGAGCCTCGAAGATATAGGCACAGGGTAAAATTTCCTGAACAGAACATCATTGGCTTGTGCAGTAAGATCAAGAATGGACAAATGGGACCTCATAAAATTGTAAAGCTTCTGTAAGGCAAAGGACACTTTCAATAAGACAAAAAGGCAACCAACAGATGGGAAAAAGATCTTTACCAATTCTAAATCAGATAGAGAGCTAATATTCAATATATGTAACGAAGTTGGACAACCAGAAAAACAAATAACCCTATTAAAAATGGGGTACACAGTTATAGCTCTCTCTTGTGAGACTATGCCGGGGCCTAGCAAACACAGAAGTGGATGATCACAGTCAGCTATTGGATGGGTCACACGGCCCCTAATGGAGGAGCTAGAGAAATTACCCAAGGAGCTATAGGGAACTGCAACCCTATAGGTGGAACAACAATATGAACTAACCAGTACCCGGGAGCTCTTGTCTTTAGCTGCATATGTATCAAAAGATGGCCTAATCGGCCATCACTGCAAAGAGAGGCCCATTGGACTTGCAAACTTTATATGCCCCAGTACAGGGGAACGCCAGGGCCAAAAAGGGGGAGTGGGTGGGTAGGGGATTGGGGGGGTGGGTATGGGGGACCTTTGGGATAGCATTGAAAATGTAAATGAGGAAAATACCTAATAAAAAAAAAAGAAAAGAAAACTCCAGTGCCATCAGTAGGCTATATCTACTTGATTGTTGGCCAAGAGTCACCAAACATCTCAGGCTATTGACAAGGCTGTTGGTTGCGCTTCACAAACTAATGGTAAGATCCTGTTGCTGAAGACAATTACATCTCAATAAAAATGGAGAAGTCAAAAAATAAATAAATAAATAAAAAATTTAAATGGGGTACAGAGCTAAACGAATAATTCTCAACTGAGGAAAACAGAATGGCTGAAAAGCATGTAAAAAAGTTTCAACATCTTTAATTATCAGGGAAATGTAAATCAAAACAACCCTGAGATTCCAACTCACACCAGTCAGAATGGCTAAGATCAAAAACTCAGGTGACAGCAGATGCTAGCAAAGATGTGGAGAAATAGGAACACTCCTCCCATTCTGGTGGACTTTCAAGCTGGTACAACCACTCTGAAAATCCATTGGTGATTCCTCAGAAAATTGGGCATAGTACTACGGGAAGATCCAGCAATACCACTCCTGGGCATATACACAGAAGATGTTCCAACTTCTAATAAGGACACATGCTCCACTATGTTCATAGCAGCCGTATTTATAATAGCCAGAAGCTGGAAAGAAACCAGATGTCCCTCAACAGAGGAATGGATACAGAAAGTGTGGTACTTTAACACAAAGGAATACTACTCAGCTATTAAAAACAATGAATTTATAAAATTCTTAGACATTTTGCCTCTGCATCGGCGGGAGCCATCTTGGATCCAGGACTCCATTGAAAGTAGCCTGCACAGGTGAGAGTGTGTACTACAGAAGCTAACAGCTTCTGGGACAGGCGGAGCCACAGAGCTTCTGAGGCAGCCCCCTTTTCGAGGGTGGGAGACATCTTGGTTCCGAGAAACCTCCGAAAGTAGTCTGCACAGGTGAGAGTGTGGACTACAGAAGCTAACAGCTTCTGTGACAGGCCAAAGCAACAAAGCTTCTGGGACAGGTCCTGTTTTGCGCCTTCATCTTCAGCCAGGGGGGAGGTCTGAACGCCAGATATCTGTGCACCTTCCCTGTTTATCTGTGCACCTTCCCTGTAAGAAGAGAGCTTGCCTGCAGAGAGTGCTCTGACCACTGAAACTCAGAGGAGAGAGCTAGTCTCCCAGGTCTGCTGATAGAGGCTAACAGAATCACCTGAGGAACAATCTCTAAACAGAGACAACTATAACAACTAACTCCAGAGATTACCCGAGGGCAAAAGGTAAACATAAGAATCTTACTAACAGAAACCAAAACCACTCACCATCATCAGAACCCAGCACCCCCACTTCACCCAGTGCAGGGCACCCTAACACACCCGAAAAGCTAGACCCGGATTTAAAAGCGTATCTCATGATGATGGTACAGTACATCAAGAAGGACTTTAATAACTCACTTAAAGAAATACAGGAGAACACTGCTAAACAGATAGAAGACCTTAAAGAGGAAGCACAAAAATCCCTTAAAGAATTGCAGGAAAACACAACCAAACAGGTGATGGAATTGAATAAAACCATACAAGACCTAAAAAGGGAAGTAGACACCATAAAGAAAACCCAAAGTGAGGCAACGCTGGAGATAGAAAACCTAGGAAAAAAATCTGGAACCATAGGTGCGAGCATCAGCAACAGAATACAAGAGATAGAAGAGAGAATCTGAGGTGCAGAAGATTCCATAGAGAACATCGGCACAACAATCAAAGAAAATGGAAAATGCAAAAAGATCCTAACTCAAAACATCCAGGAAATCCAGGACACAATGAGAAGACCAAACCTACGGATATTAGGAGTAGATGAAAATGAAGATTTTCAACTCAAAGGACCAGCAAATATCTTCAACAAAATTATAGAAGAAAACTTCCCAAACCTAAAGAAAGAGATGCCCATGAACATACAAGAAGCCTACAGAACTCCAAATAGACTGGACCAGAAAAGAAATTCCTCCTGACACATAATAATCAGAACAACAAATGCACTAATTAAAGATAGAATATTAAAAGCAGTAAGGGGAAAAGGTCAAGTAACATATAAAGGAAGGCCTATCAGAATTACACCAGACTTTTCACCAGAGACTATGAAAGCCAGAAGAGCCTGGACAGATGTTATACAGACACTAAGAAAACACAAATGCCAGCCAAGGCTACTATACCCAGCCAAACTTTCAATTACCTTAGATGGAGAAATAAACGTATTCCACAACAGAACCAAGTTCACACATTATCTTTCCATGAATCCTGCACTTCAAAGGATAATAACAGAAAAAAACCAATACAAGGACAGAAACCACATCCTGGAAAAAGCAAGAAGGTAATCCCTCAGCTAACCTAAAAGAAGACAGCCACAAGAACAGAATGCCAACTTTAAAAACAAAAATAACAGGAAGCAACAATTACTTTTCCTTAATATCTATTAATATCAATGGACTCAACTCCGCAATAAAAAGACACAGACTAACAGACTGGCTACACAAACAAGACCCAACATTTGCTGCTTACAGGAAACCCATGTCAGAGAAAAAGATAGACACTACCTCAGAGTGAAAGGCTGGAAAACAATTTTCCAAGCAAATGGTATGAAGAAACAAGCTGGAGTAGCCATTCTAATATCTAATAAAATCAACTTCCAACCCAAAGTCATCAAAAAAGACAAGAAGGGGCACTTCATACTCATCAAAGGTAAAATCCTCCAAGAGGAATTATCAATTCGGAATATCTATGTTCCAAATGCAAGGGCAGCCACATTCATTAAAGAAACTTTAGTAAAGCTCAAAGCACATATTGCACCTCACACAATAATAGTGGGAGACTTCAACACACCACTTTCACCAATGGGCAGATCATGGAAACAGAAACTAAACAGGGTCACAGTGAAACTAACAGAAGTTATGAAACAAATGGATCTAACAGATATCTACAGAACATTTTATCCTAAACCAAAAGGACATACCTTCTTCTAAGCACCTCATGGTACCTTCTCCAAAATTGACCACATAATTGGTCAAAAACAAGCCTCAACAGATACAAAAATATTGAAATTGTCCCATGCATCCTATCAGATCACCATGGACTAAGGCTGACTTCAATAACATAATAAATGATAGAAAGCCAACTTTCACGTGAAAACTGAACAACACTCTTCTCAATGATACCTTGGTCAAGGAAGGAATAAAGAAAGAAATTAAGGACTTTTTGGAGTTTAATGAAAATGAAGCCACAACATACCCAAACTTATGGGACACAATGAAAGCATTTCTAAGAGGAAAACTCATAGCTCTGAGTGCCTCCAAAAAGAAACTAGAGAGACCACACATTAGCAGCTTGACAACACACCTAGAAGCTCTAGAACAAAAGGAAGCAAATTCACCCAAGAGGAGTAGATGGCAGGAAAAAATCAAACCAGGGGTGAACTCAACCAAGTGGAAACAAGAAGAACTACTCAAAGAATCAACCAAATGAGGAGCTGGTTCTTTGAGAAAATCAACAAGTTAGATAAACCCTTAGCCAGACTCACTAGAGGGCACAGGGACAGCATCCTAATTAACAAAAATCAGAAATGAAAAGGGAGACATAACAACAGATTCTGAAGAAATCCAAAACACCATCAGATCCTTCTACAAAAGGCTATACTCAACAAAACTGGAGAACCTGGATGAAATGGACAAGTTTCTAGACAGATACCAGGTACCAAAGTTAAATCAAGATCAGGTTAATGATCTAAACAGTCCTATATCCCCTAAAGAAATAGAAGCAGTCATTAATAGTCTCCCAACCAAAAAAGCCCAGGACCAGACGGGTTTAGTGCAGAGTTCTATCAGACCTTCAAAGAAGATCTAATCCCAGTTCTTCACAACCTATTCCACAAAATAGAAACAGAAGGTACTCTACCCAACTCATTCTATGAAGCCACAGTTACTCTGATACCTAAACCACAAAAAGACCCAACAAAGATAGAGAATTTCAGACCAATTTCCCTTATGAATATCGATGTAAAAATCCTCAATAAAGTTCTCGATAACCGAATCCAAGAACACATCAAAACAATCATCCATCCTGACCAAGTAGGTTTCATCCCAGGGATGCAGGGATGGTTCAACATACGGAAATCCATCAACGTAATCCAGTATATAAACAAACTCAAAGACAAAAACCACATGATCATCTCATTAGATGCGGAGAAAGCATTTGACATAATCCAACACCCATTCATGATAAAAGTCTTGGAAAGATCAGGAATTCAAGGCCCATACCTAAACATGATAAAAGCAATCTACAGCAAACCAGTAGCCAACATCAAAGTAAATGGTGCGAAACTTGAAGTAATCCCACTAAAATCAGGGACTAGACAAGGCTGCCCTCTCTCTCCCTACCTATTCAACATTGTACTTGAAGTCCTAGCAAGAGCAATTCGACAACAAAAGGAGATCAAGGGGATACAAATTGGAAAGGAAGAAGTCAAAATATCACTTTTTGCAGATGATATGATAATATATATAAGTGACCCTAAAAATTCCACCAGAGAACTCCTAAGCCTGATAAACAGCTTCAATGAAGTAGCTGGATATAAAATTAACTCAAACAAGTTAATGGCCTTTCTGTACACAAAGGATAAACAGGCTGAGAAAGAAATTAGGGAAACAACACCCTTCTCAATAGTCACAAATAATATAAAATACCTTGGCTTGACTCTAACTAAGGAAGTGAAAGATATGTATGATAAGAACTTCAAGTTGCTGAAGAAAGAAATTAAAGAAGATCTCAGAAGATGGAAAGATCTACCATGCTCATGGATTGGCAGGATCAATATAGTAAAAATGGCTATCTTGCCAAAAGCAATCTACAGATTCAATGCAATCCCCATCAAAATTCCAACTCAATTCTTCAACGAATTAGAAAGGGCAATCGGCAGATTCATCTGAAATAACAAAAAAACCTAGGATAGCAAAAACTCTTCTCAAGGATAAAAGAACCTCTGGTGGAATCACCATGCCTGACCTCAAGCTGTACTACAGAGCAATTGTGATAAAAACTGCATGGTACTGGTATAGCAACAGACAAGTAGACCAATGGAATAGAATTGAAGACCCAGAAATGAACCCACACGCCTATGGTCACTTGATCTTTTACAAGGGAGCTAAAACCATCCAGTGGAAAAAAAGACAGCATTTTCAACAAAGGGTGCTGGCACAACTGGCAGTTATCATGTAGAAGAATGTGAATTGATCCATTCCTATCTCATTGTACTAAGGTCAAATCTAAGTGGATTAAGGAACTCCACATAAAACCAGAGACACTGAAAATTATAGAGGAGAAAATAGGGAAAAGCCTTGAAGATATGGGTACAGGGGAAAAATTCCTGAATAGAACAGCAATAGCTTGTGCTGTAAAATCGAGAATCAATAAATGGGAACTCATAAAGTTGCAAAGCTTCTGCAAGGCAAAAGACATCATCAGTAAGACAAAAAGACCACCAACAGATTGGGAAAGGATCTTTACCTATCCTAAATCAGATAGCGGACTAATATCCAATATGTATAAAGAACTCAACAAGGTGGACTCCAGAAAATCAAATAACCCCATTAAAAAATGGGGCTCAGAGCTGAACAAAGAATTCTCAATTGAGGGATACCGAATGGCAGAGAAGCACCTGAAAAAATGTTCATCATCCTTAATCATCAGGGAAATGCAAATCAAAACAACCCTGATATTCCACCTTACACCAGTCAGAATGGCTAAGATCAAAAATTCAGGTGACAGCAGATGCTGGCGAGGATGTGGAGAAGGAGGAACACTCCTCCATTGTTGGTGGGATTGCAAGCTTGTACAACCACTCTGGAAATCAGTCTGGCAGTTCCTCAGAAAATTGGACATAGTACTACCAGAGGATCCCGCAATACCTCTCCTGGGCATATATCCAGAAGATGTTCCAACCGGTAAGAAGGACAAATGCTCCACTATGTTCATAGCAGCCTTATTTATAATAGCCAGAAGCTGGAAAGAACCCAGATGCCCCTCAACAGAGGAATGGATACAGAAAATGTGGTACATTTACACAATGGAGTACTACTCAGCCATTAAAAAGAATGAATTTATGAAATTCCTAGCCAAATGGATGGACCTGGAGGGCATCATCCTGAGTGAGGTAACCCAATCACAAAGGAACTAACACAATATGTACTCACTGATAAGTGGATATTAGCCCAGAAACTTAGGATACCCAAGATATAAGATACAATTTGCAAAACACATGAAACTCAAGAAGAACGAAGACCAAAGTGTGGACATTTTGCCCCTTCTTAGAATTGGGAACATAACACCCATGGAAGGAGTTACAGAGATAAAGTTTGGAGCTGTGACGAAAGGATGGACCATCTAGAGACTGCCATATCCGGGGATCCATCCCATAATCAGCTTCCAAATGCTGACACCATTGCATACACTAACAAGATTTTGCTGAAAGGTTCCAGATATAGCTGTCTCTTGTGAGACTATGCTGGGGCCTAGTGAACACAGAAGTGGATGCTCACAGTCAGCTATTGGATGGACCACAGGGCCCCCAATGGAGGAGCTAGAGAAAGTACCCAAGGAGCTAAAGGGAACTGCAATCCTATAGGTGGAACAACAATATGAACTATCCAGTACCACCACCACCTCCTGCCCCACCACCACCCATCCCCCCGGAGCTCGTGTCTCTAGCTGCATATGTATCAGAAAAATGGCCTGGTTGGCCATCAGTTGAAAGAGAGGCCCATTAGTTGTGCAAATTTTATATGCCTCAGTACAGGTGAACGACAGGGCCAAGAAGTGTGAGTGCGTGGGTGGGGGAGCATGCAGGAAACTTTTGGGATAGCATTGGAAATGTAAATGAAATAAACACCCAATTAAAAAATAAAGCTAAAGAGAACTGCAACCCTATAGGTGGAACAACAATATGAACTAACCAGTACCCGGGAGCTCTTGTCTTTAGCTGCGTATGTATCAAAAGATGGCCTAGTCAGCCATCACTGCAAAGAGAGGCCCTTTGGACTTGCAAACTTTATATGCCCCAGTACAGGGGAACGCCAGGGCCAAAAAGGGGGAGTGGGTGGGTAGGGGATTGGGGGGGTGGGTATGGGGGACCTTTGGGATAGCATTGAAAATGTAAACGAGGAAAATACCTAATAATAAAAAAAATGTTAAAAAAAAGAAAAGAAAAGAAAAGCTCCTAGTTACATTTTGTGATGACTTAGCCTCTCTCTGCAGAACACTTGTCCAAAAGGAATCTAATCCTTAAAAGGCCAAATGGTTGGATTGACGTACTCAGAATCCAGCTACAAAGGCCACCGAGGCACTCTGCTGCCTGTAATTGCTAAACAAATAAGCATCTGTCTCTCTGATCCATTGAAGCAGAAGCTCATAGAGGGTTTTCATGAGAGTGGGAAGGCCACTGTGGGTTATATAACGTTCTCTGCTTGGTGCATTTCATGCTCTGACCTCACAAAGAGCCACTGTGATGGAAGAATGAGGGCCCACTGCATAAGACTGTGGATCAGACTGTTTCTCTTGTCCATACAGAGCAGGAAGCTGGTTTCAGTGACCTGTGGGACTCCTTCGTAGCTATCTAGTTTGTCAGTTGTCGGGTTGTTGTACCTCACAACCTGTGTGCACCAGAGCACAGGGAACACTTAGCCTCATGGCCAGCAACTCCAAAAAGAAGGATGTTGGAAGTCAGTACAAGGTGCTTTTCACTCTTGGCCATGGTTCATTTGGCACCGTGAAACTGGCCTGTCACTTGAAAACCAAGGCACTGGTTGCCATAAAAACGGTAGAGCTCAGCAAGAAGAACATCAGGGGAATCCGTGCAGAGATAGCCACATTAGAGAAACTACAGCATCCTAACATCATCTGCCTCTTCCAGGTGCTGGTAACATCTAAGCACATTAATATCGTTACCGAATATATTCCAGGAGGAAACTTGTTTGACATCATAAAGGAGGATGGCCCGATGCACGAGGAAGAGGCCAGGAGAATATTTGGGCAGGTAGTGTCAGCTCTAAAATACTGCCACAACCAGGATATTGTCCATCAGGACATAAAAGCACAGAATATCCTGAGGGATGAGGAGGGGAATGTCAAAATTATAGACTTTGGCCTGGCCATCAGATGTAGATCTGGCATGTTACTGAAACGGCAGTGTGGGACCAAGAGCTGTTTTGCCCCAGAGCTCGTACTACAGGAGCCATATGATGGCAAGAAGGCAGATGTGTGGAGTTTGGGCATGCTACATTATTTTATCACCACCGGGTACTACCCCTTCAGAGGAAGCACCATGAAAGAGATGGAGGAAAATATAGCTACCGGGACCTATGACATTCCAACTCATGTCTCTGGACAACTTGAAAACCTAATACACCAGATCCTCACAGTTCCCCCAGAGATGAGGCCATCCATTGAAGACATTGAGAGACATCCGTGGGTCAAGAAAACTGAGGTAAATAACCCAACTGTGACCGATCCAGATTATAACATCATTGAAATGCTCTGTGGCATGGGATTTGATGCCAATGAGATCTTAGAATCCCTGCAAAGAAAAAAATATAATGAGTCAATGGGGGCATATTTGATTCTAAAAGCACAGGTAGACAAGGGGCTTGAGCATACATCTACCATCTCAGCCAAGCCTGTGGATCAGTGCCCTACACCACCCCCTTCACCACCAGCACATCCCTGTATCTCTAGTCTTCTCCTAAAGAGAAGGGCCAGTGAGCCCAACTTTAGCCTCCTCCACATCCAGCCCTCAGGAGAGCACAGGCCTGTTTCCCTGGCACTATCAGGACACAAGGTGGCCAGAAGTGTCTCCATGCCTCCCATTGCTCTACACTATCCTGAGAAAAAAAGCAACAGTTCTAGCTTTGCCCTCCATTCTGGAGCTGTGGCTGCCCCATCTGTCGGCAACAGCATATTGGAGGATGTGACTGTGCCACCTGATCAAGAGTGTGACATGGGTGCTTGCTTCGGCAGCACATATACTAAACAGTGTGACATGGAAACACCATTTCCCCCTCAAAAGATCAGCCGCTTCAAGAGAATGAGCAAGAGAATCAGGGCTTGCCTGTCACAACTCTGCTGTATCCCACGGGCTCCCAAGACAAAAAAGAAGCATACATCCTCCAATAAAATGGCTCCCTGAAAGCAGCAGGAGGCAGAACCTAATGAAAAGGAAAAAATCGCGGCTGGGGAGGCGACCTAAGCCACAGCAGCAGCGGTCGCCATCTTGGTCCGGGACCCGCCGAACTTAGGAAATTAGTCTGAACAGGTGAGAGGGTGCGCCAGAGAACCTGACAGCTTCTGGAACAGGCGGAAGCACAGAGGCGCTGAGGCAGCACCCTTTGTGGGCCGGGGACAGCCAGCCACCGTCCGGACCGGAGGACAGGTGCCCGCCCGGCTGGGGAGGCGGCCTAAGCCACAGCAGCAGCGGTCGCCATCTTGGTCCGAGACCCGCCGAACTTAGGAAATTAGTCTGAGCAGGTGAGAGGGTGCGCCAGAGAACCTGACAGCTTCTGGAACAGGCAGAAGCACAGAGGCGCTGAGGCAGCACCCTGTGTGGGCCGGGGACAGCCGGCCACCTTCCGGACCGGAGGACAGGTGCCCGCCCGGCTGGGGAGGCGGCCTAAGCCACAGCAGCAGCGGTCGCCATCTTGGTCCGGGACCCGCCGAACTTAGGAATTTAGTCTGAACAGGTGAGAGGGTGCGCCAGAGAACCTGACAGCTTCTGGAACAGGCGGAAGCACAGAGGCGCTGAGGCAGCACCCTTTGTGGGCCGGGGACAGCCAGCCACCGTCCGGACCGGAGGACAGGTGCCCGCCCGGCTGGGGAGGCGGCCTAAGCCACAGCAGCAGCGGTCGCCATCTTGGTCCGAGACCCGCCGAACTTAGGAAATTAGTCTGAACAGGTGAGAGGGTGCGCCAGAGAACCTGACAGCTTCTGGAACAGGCAGAAGCACAGAGGCGCTGAGGCAGCACCCTGTGTGGGCCGGGGACAGCCGGCCACCTTCCGGACCGGAGGACAGGTGCCCGCCCGGCTGGGGAGGCGACCTAAGCCACAGCAGCAGCGGTCGCCATCTTGGTCCGAGACCCGCTGAACTTAGGAAATTAGTCTGAACAGGTGAGAGGGTGCGCCAGAGAACCTGACAGCTTCTGGAACAGGCGGAAGCACAGAGGCGCTGAGGCAGCACCCTTTGTGGGCCGGGGACAGCCAGCCACCGTCCGGACCGGAGGACAGGTGCCCGCCCGGCTGGGGAGGCGGCCTAAGCCACAGCAGCAGCGGTCGCCATCTTGGTCCGAGACCCGCCGAACTTAGGAAATTAGTCTGAGCAGGTGAGAGGGTGCGCCAGAGAACCTGACAGCTTCTGGAACAGGCAGAAGCACAGAGGCGCTGAGGCAGCACCCTGTGTGGGCCGGGGACAGCCGGCCACCTTCCGGACCGGAGGACAGGTGCCCGCCCGGCTGGGGAGGCGGCCTAAGCCACAGCAGCAGCGGTCGCCATCTTGGTCCGGGACCCGCCGAACTTAGGAATTTAGTCTGAACAGGTGAGAGGGTGCGCCAGAGAACCTGACAGCTTCTGGAACAGGCGGAAGCACAGAGGCGCTGAGGCAGCACCCTTTGTGGGCCGGGGACAGCCAGCCACCGTCCGGACCGGAGGACAGGTGCCCGCCCGGCTGGGGAGGCGGCCTAAGCCACAGCAGCAGCGGTCGCCATCTTGGTCCGAGACCCGCCGAACTTAGGAAATTAGTCTGAACAGGTGAGAGGGTGCGCCAGAGAACCTGACAGCTTCTGGAACAGGCAGAAGCACAGAGGCGCTGAGGCAGCACCCTGTGTGGGCCGGGGACAGCCGGCCACCTTCCGGACCGGAGGACAGGTGCCCGCCCGGCTGGGGAGGCGGCCTAAGCCACAGCAGCAGCGGTCGCCATCTTGGTCCCGGGACTCCAAGGAACTTAGGAATTTAGTCTGCTTAGGTGAGAGTCTGTACCACCTGGGAACTGCCAAAGCAACACAGTGTCTGAGAAAGGTCCTGTTTTGGGCCTTCTTCTTCGGCCAGGAGGAGGTCCAAATACAAGATATCTGCGCACCTTCCCTGTAAGAGAGCTTGCCAGCAGAGAGTGCTCTGAGCACTGAAACTCAGAGGAGAGAATCTGTCTCCCAGGTCTGCTGATAGACGGTAACAGAATCACCAGAAGAACAATCTCTAAACAGAGTCAACTATAACTACTAACTCCAGAGATTACCAGATGGCGAAAGGTAAACGGAGGAATCTTACTAACAGGAACCAAGACCACTCACCATCACCAGAACCCAGCACACCCACTTCGCCCAGTCCAGGGAACCCCAACACACCTGAGAACCTAGACCTAGATTTAAAAGCATATCTCATGATGATGGTAGAGGACATCAAGAAGGACTTTAATAAATCACTTAAAGAAATACAGGAGAACACTGCTAAAGAGTTACAAGTCCTTAAAGAAAAACAGGAAAACACAATCAAACAGGTAGAAGTCCTTACAGAAAAAGAGGAAAAAACATACAAACAGGTGATGGAAATGAACAAAACCATACTAGACCTAAAAAGGGAAGTAGACACAATAAAGAAAACTCAAAGCGAGGCAACACTAGAGATAGAAACCCTAGGAAAGAAATCTGGAACCATAGATTTGAGCATTAGCAACAGAATACAAGAGATGGAAGAGAGAATCTCAGGTGCAGAAGATTCCATAGAGAACATCGGCACAACAATCAAAGAAAATGGAAAATGCAAAAAGATCCTAACTCAAAATATCCAGGAAATCCAGGACACAATAAGAAGACCAAACGTACGGATAATAGGAGTGGATGAGAATGAAGATTTTCAACTCAAAGGTCCAGCAAACATCTTCAACAAAATTATTGAAGAAAACTTCCCAAATCTAAAGAATGAGATGCATATGAACATACAAGAAGCCTACAGAACTCCAAATAGACTGGACCAGAAAAGAAATTCCTCCCGACACATAATAATCAGAACATCAAATGCACTAAATAAAGATAGAATACTAAAAGCAGTAAGGGAAAAAGGTCAAGTAACATATAAAGGCAAGCCTATCAGAATTACACCAGATTTTTCACCAGAGACTATGAAAGCCAGAAGAGCCTGGACAGATGTTATACAGACACTAAGAGAACACAAACTGCAGCCCAGGCTACTATACCCAGCCAAACTCTCAATTATCATAGAGGGAGAAACCAAAGTATTCCACGACAAAACCAAATTCACGCATTATCTCTCCACGAATCCAGCCCTTCAAAGGATAATAACAGAAAAAAACCAATACAAGAACGGGAACAACGCCCTAGAAAAAACAAGAAGGTAATCCCTCAACAAACCTAAAAGAAGACAGCCACAAGAACAGAATGCCACCTTTAACAACTAAAATAACAGGAAGCAACAATTACTTTTCCTTAATATCTCTTAACATCAATGGTCTCAACTCGCCAATAAAAAGACATAGACTAACAAACTGGCTAAACAAACAAGACCCAACATTTTGCTGCTTACAGGAAACTCATCTCAGAGAAAAAGATAGACACTACCTCAGAATGAAAGGCTGGAAAACAATTTTCCAAGCAAATGGTATGAAGAAACAAGCAGGAGTAGCCATCCTAATATCTGATAAGATTGACTTCCAACCCAAAGTCATCAAAAAAGACAAGGAGGGACACTTCATTCTCATCAAAGGTAAAATCCTCCAAGAGGAACTCTCAATTCTAAATATCTATGCTCCAAATACAAGAGCAGCCACATTCACTAAAGAAACTTTAGTAAAGCTCAAAGCACACATTGCGCCTCACACAATAATAGTGGGAGACTTCAACACATCACTTTCACCAATGGACAGATCATGGAAACAGAAACTAAACAGGGACACACTGAAACTAACAGAAGTGATGAAACAAATGGATCTGACAGATATCTACAGAACATTTTATCCTAAAACAAAAGGATATACCTTCTTCTCAGCACCTCATGGTACCTTCTCCAAAATTGACCACATAATAGGTCACAAATCAGGCCTCAACAGATTCAAAAATATTGAAATTGTCCCATGTATCCTATCAGATCACCATGCACTAAGGCTGATCTTCAATAACAAAATAAATAACAGAAAGCCAACATTCACATGGAAACTGAACAACACTCTTCTCAATGATACCTTGGTCAAGGAAGGAATAAAGAAAGAAATTAAAGACTTTTTAGAGTTTAATGAAAATGAAGCCACAACGTACCCAAACCTTTGGGACACAATGAAAGCATTTCTAAGAGGGAAACTCATAGCTATGAGTGCCTTCAAGAAAAAACGGGAGAGAGCACATACTAGCAGCTTGACAACACATCTAAAAGCTCTAGAAAAAAAGGAAGCAAATTCACCCAAGAGGAGTAGACGGCAGGAAATAATCAAACTCAGGGGTGAAATCAACCAAGTGGAAACAAGAAGAACTATTCAAAGAATTAACCAAACGCGGAGTTGGTTCTTTGAGAAAATCAACAAGATAGATAAACCCTTAGCTAGACTCACTAAAGGGCACAGGGACAAAATCCTAATTAACAGGATCAGAACTGAAAAGGGAGACATAACAACAGATCCTGAAGAAATCCAAAACACCATCAGATCCTTCTACAAAAGGCTATACTCAACAAAGCTGGAAAACCTGGACGGAATGGACAAATTTCTGGACAGATACCAGGTACCAAAGTTGAATCAGGATCAAGTTGACCTTCTAAACAGTCCCATATCCCCTAAAGAAATAGAAGCAGTTATTAATAGTCTCCCAGCCAAAAAAAGCCCAGGACCAGACGGGTTTAGTGCAGAGTTCTATCAGACCTTCAAAGAAGATCTAACTCCAGTTCTGCACAAACTTTTTCACAAGATAGAAGTAGAAGGTATTCTACCCAACTCATTTTATGAAGCCACTATTACTCTGATACCTAAACCACAGAAAGATCCAACAAAGATAGAGAACTTCAGACCAATTTCTCTTATGAACATCGATGCAAAAATTCTTAATAAAATTCTCGCTAACCGAATCCAAGAACACATTAAAGCAATCATCCATCCTGACCAAGTAGGTTTTATTCCAGGGATGCAGGGATGGTTTAATATACGAAAATCCATCAATGTAATCCATTATATAAACAAACTCAAAGACAAAAACCACATGATCATCTCGTTAGATGCAGAAAAAGCATTTGACAAGATTCAACACCCATTCATGATAAAAGTTCTGGAAAGATCAGGAATTCAAGGCCAATACCTAAACATGATAAAAGCAATCTACAGCAAACCAGTAGCCAACATCAAAGTAAATGGAGAGAAGCTGGAAGCAATCCCACTAAAATCAGGGACTAGACAAGGCTGCCCACTTTCTCCCTACCTTTTCAACATAGTACTTGAAGTATTAGCCAGAGCAATTCGACAACAAAAGGAGATCAAGGGGATACAAATTGGAAAAGAGGAAGTCAAAATATCACTTTTTGCAGATGATATGATAGTATATATAAGTGACCCTAAAAATTCCACCAGAGAACTCCTAAACCTGATAAACAGCTTCGGTGAAGTAGCTGGATATAAAATTAACTCAAACAAGTCAATGGCCTTTCTCTACACAAAGAATAAACAGGCTGAGAAAGAAATTAGGGAAACAACACCCTTCTCAATAGCCACAAATAATATAAAATATCTCGGCGTGACTCTAACGAAGGAAGTGAAAGATCTGTATGATAAAAACTTCAAGTCCCTGAAGAAAGAAATTAAAGAAGATCTCAGAAGATGGAAAGATCTCCCATGCTCATGGATTGGCAGGACCAACATTGTAAAAATGGCTATCTTGCCAAAAGCAATCTACAGATTCAATGCAATCCCCATCAAAATTCCAACTCAATTCTTCAACGAATTAGAAGGAGCAATTTGCAAATTCATCTGGAATAACAAAAAAACGAGGATAGCAAAAACTCTTCTCAAGGATAAAAGAACCTCTGGTGGAATCACCATGCCTGACCTAAAGCTTTACTACAGAGCAATTGTGATAAAAACTGCATGGTACTGGTATAGAGACAGACAAGTGGACCAATGGAATAGAATTGAAGACCCAGAAATGAACCCACACACCTATGGTCACTTGATCTTCGACAAGGGAGCCAAAACCATCCAGTGGAAGAAAGACAGCATTTTCAACAATTGGTGCTGGCACAACTGGTTGTTATCATGTAGAAGAATGCGAATCGATCCATACTTATCTCCTTGTACTAAGGTCAAATCTAAGTGGATCAAGGAACTTCACATAAAACCAGAGACACTGAAACTTATAGAGGAGAAAGTGGGGAAAAGCCTTGAAGATATGGGCACAGGGGAAAAATTCCTGAACAGAACAGCAATGGCTTGTGCTGTAAGATCGAGAATTGACAAATGGGACCTAATGAAACTCCAAAGTTTCTGCAAGGCAAAAGACACTGTCTATAAGACAAAAAGACCACCAACAGACTGGGAAAGGATCTTTACCTATCCTAAATCAGATAGGGGACTAATATCCAACATATATAAAGAACTCAAGAAGGTGGACCTCAGAAAATCAAATAACCCCCTTAAAAAATGGGGCTCAGAACTGAACAAAGAATTCTCACCTGAGGAATACCGAATGGCAGAGAAGCACCTGAAAAAATGTTCAACATCCTTAATCATCAGGGAAATGCAAATCAAAACAACCCTGAGATTCCACCTCACACCAGTCAGAATGGCTAAGATCAAAAATTCAGGTGACAGCAGATGCTGGCGAGGATGTGGAGAAAGAGGAACACTCCTCCATTGTTGGTGGGATTGCAGGCTTGTACAACCACTCTGGAAATCAGTCTGGCGGTTCCTCAGAAAATTGGACATAGTACTACCGGAGGATCCAGCAATACCTCTCCTGGGCATATATCCAGAAGAAGCCCCAACTGGTAAGAAGGACACATGCTCCACTATGTTCATAGCAGCCTTATTTATAATAGCCAGAAACTGGAAAGAACCCAGATGCCCCTCAACAGAGGAATGGATACAGAAAATGTGGTACATCTACACAATGGAGTACTACTCAGCTATTAAAAAGAATGAATTTATGAAATTCCTAGCCAAATGGATGGACCTGGAGAGCATCATCCTGAGTGAGGTAACACAATCACAAAGGAACTCACACAATATGTACTCACTGATAAGTGGATACTAGCCCAAAACCTAGGATACCCACGATATAAGATACAATTTCCTAAACACATGAAACTCAAGAAAAATGAAGACTGAAGTGTGGACACTATGCCCCTCCTTAGAAGTGGGAACAAAACACCCATGGAAGGAGTTACAGAAACAAAGTATGGAGCTGAGATGAAAGGATGGACCATGTAGAGACTGCCATATCCAGGGATCCACCCCATAATCAGCTTCCAAATGCTGACACCATTGCATACACTAGCAAGATTTTACTGAAAGGACCCAGATGTAGCTGTCTCTTGTGAGACTATGCCGGGGCCTAGCAAACACAGAAGTGGATGCTCACAGTCAGCTAATGGATGGATCACAGGGCTCCCAATGGAGGAGCTAGAGAAAGTACCCAAGGAGCTAAAGGGATCTTCAACCCTATAGGTGGAACAACATTATGAACTAACCAGTACCCCTGAGCTCTTGACTCTAGCTGCATATGTATCAAAAGATGGCCTAGTCGGCCATCACTGGAAAGAGAGGCCCATTGGACACGCAGACTTTGTGTGCCCCGGTACAGGGGAAAGCCAGGGCCAAAGGGGGGGAGTGGGTGGGTAGGGGAGTGGGGGTGGGTGGGTAAGGGGGACTTTTGGTATAGCATTGGAAATGAGCTAAATACCTAATAAAAAATGGAGAAAAAAAAAAAAAGTTAATGTACAGCCTTTAGTACAAAACTATCAATATATGGCTGATGTGGCCAGAAGAGAGACACCTGAGTACCTGTTACAGGCACCTATACAATGGGCAAATGTGTGATGGAAAGACGGGAAAGATGGAAGAGAAAGGAGAGCCGACTGAGTTGTACACTGTGGAGAAAGGTGGAAATGGAGACTAGACAGTGGTGAGGAACAGCATATGACAAGGCCCAAGCTGCCACCAGGACAGGGCCTGTGTTCCTGCTGCAGCGGGGGTCTAAGTCAGTGTTTGTGACCTGACTTACCACCAAAGGCCATGAGAGGTCTGTAGTCTGTACTGCTGCCAGAGGTACTATGCTGATCGAGCCAGCCCCACCCCTTGCCTTTTCTGGTGACAGGAAAGCAGATGAGTCAGGCTCAAGGACATGAGCACAGGAGAGCTGACCCCACCTTTTGTCTGCTGTGGGGTGGCATGGGCAAGGGTACACTGTGTGATACACTACTGCTTCCAAGACAAGATGGTTTTGTGGTTTTGTTTGCTTCTTTAAACAAAAATTCTATCTTATTTTATTTCTTTTGGAGGGGAGTTTGCAAGGGCACAGGGCAGATATGAAGGGACAGGGAGATGAGTGGGATTGGAATGCATGAGGTGAAGTTCACAGGAATCAATGAAAAGTTAAAAAATGCATCAATATTAAATCATCATCTATCATATTCATTGTTTTAAACTTTTCTAATAGCCTTTTTGGTGCGCGTGCATGCGTGCCTACATGCATGCATGTGTATGAGCCAGCCCTAGCTCTTCTTTTTGGTTCTCTCTTGAAGGTAGCCAAGGAGCAAGGAGAGTGTGGGGTGGGGGACTTGGTCTTGGGAGATATTTAGGATTGCTATTTAATAATAAAACATTTACCCGTTCTTAAGTTTAAGTCACTTTGCTGCAGTAGAGGACCTGTTTGCCTGAGTTCCTCTAAGGCCAGAAAAATTCAGTCTCTGGCATTTAGCACCTCACCTCTGGGAATAATTTGTTTTCTTTATCTGTACTATGTAATGTTATTTCTATGTTAGATTCTATGAAAAAAATATACTTTTTTCATAGTCATTCGCTAGAAGAAAACTAAAATGTAATTATATTGTAACTGCTTGAAAGATTTTTTTCTGGGATGTATAAGCTATGGGAGAAAGAATAAAGTTGTTGAAACATTGTTCCTTCCAAAAAAAAAAAAAAAAAAAAAAAAAAGAAAAGGAAAAAATCAGAAAGCTGTACATTTCCAGGGCCTCCTGGGATGGTCAGATATATTTCTACACCAGCTGGATTAAACCCTGCTCCTTGGCTTACCACCTTGGGAAGAAATCCTGCTGGAGAATGCCTAGGAGGTACCTAATGCAACTGAACTAGCAGTAATCAGCAAGAGACTGTGGGTACAGCCAGGGTGAAAGGGGCTTTGTGGAGCTGTTGTCCATGGGAAACATATTCAGATTGAGACTCTGCTTGGGGACCTAACAACTGACAGAGTGATCATGGTCAAAGTACAAAGGGACCACCTCAATGGCTCCCTACAATTCCATTGGACAGGCAGGCAGAGTGTGCTGAGCCCTGTGAAGTCTGACATTGCTGCCTGGATGCCCACATGGGGAAGCCAAGCTGCTAACCTACTTCCTGTGTATCCTGTGTGCCCTGTCTAGAGGAGATGATTGCAGTGTCACCAGAATCTCCACAGTGGCATTCGGAGCCTGGGCATACATCACCATGCTGGTCTTTCAAACCATCTCCTATCTACCACAGGGTAGCTGGTAGAACATCTTCACAGCCACCAGGCTCAAGGAAACAAAGCCTCATCCTGATTGCCCAGGACACTGACCCTGGTCTTCTTGGCTATCCTTTCCTTCCATCATCTGATCTGCTACCAATAAGGAGAAACGTGTTCCCAGGTCTGTAGAGGCCTGCTCCAGATCAAGCAAGGAGCAGAGCTGCAAAGTGCCTCCCATGGCTCTGTTCTTCAAGGTTTACCTATGCATTCAGCACATGTGCCGCCTTGGGTAGCTCCTGCGCAGGTCCTTTTCCAGGTGTGGAGCCCATCCCTCCAAGAAAGGTTAGGGACTGCTCAGGCTTTCATGCCATTTTCCTTCTGCTAACCTGCACTACTTTGAGTAGGTCCAATTCAGTGCTACTAGGGATCACTAACAAAACTTCACAGTCTTACCTCCCAGAAGATGAGTCACGGTGTTGCAGTTTGCATGACTCTTTATATGAGACACTCAGAGGTTCAACACAAATCCAAAAGCCAATAGAGACCACCGTTAAGGTGGTCTTCCCTTAGAGACAGAACTGAAATTCACCATGGACCTCATCTTTTAGATGCAGAGTTCATCCCAATATTTATCATCATGAATAAACCTTCCAAGCAGCTCTGAGAATCCATTTTACAGAAAATGTGACATCAGTGGATGGCAATAATATCTGGGCCCTCAGAAGCCAATCCTGGTGGAGGATGGAGCAATGTCAGTCAATGGATCAATGAGTCTCTGCTGGTCAAGATGAGCTGCTTCCAGGCAACTTTTATCAAAATGTAATAAGATGATCTTGACTCTTTGACTGTTAAGTAAGTGTTCAGAATGGTTCTTGGACACCCCATTTGCACAATGGAGATTCAGCCTCTTGATACTGAACAGATTATTCTAGCTGATGACCCAGGCTTAGAAGATGGACTGCAGCCATGAAGCCTGGCCACTGTAAGGATGAAACCCATCTTGATGAAATACTTGAAAAACATCTATGCACAAGATAAAAGTACCAGGACCAAAGGCTCATCAAGCATCCCAGGATACAAAGAGCCTGACAGACTCAGGTCAGGGGTCACCTCTGAGTCCTAGAAGAGGAAGAAGGCCTCACTCCACAGAAGCAGCCTCTTGCTGATGCTGTTGCAAGCAGTACTATAATTGTGAAATTTGTGACTCTGTGGATACTGGGTTCAGGAGTCTTGTGCCCAGGTATCCACATTGATTCTCTCATTGCTCATTTGGTAGTACTATGCAAGTCCTGACATTGGGGGTATCATGTGCTGATGGTGTCCCATGTGATACATAGGCTAAGAAAGATTTTTTTACCCATCTAAGAGGCTGGAAATAGGCTGGACTCACAGTTGACATTAAAACTGCACTTCTGTAAAAAAAATAAAATAAAATAAATAAAATTCTTAGGCAAATGGATGATCTAGAGGATATCATCCTGAGTGAGGTAACCCAATCCCAAAAGAACCCACATGATATGCACTCACTGATAAGTGGATATTAGACCAAAACCTCAGAATACCTAAGACACAATTTGCAAAACATATGAAAATCAAGAGGAAGGAAGACCAAAGTGTGGACAATTCGATCCTTCTTTTTTTTTTTTTTTTTTTTCATTTTCTGGTTTTTCAAGACAGGGTTTCTCTATGTAGCCCTAGCGTCGATCCTTCTTAAAATGGGGAACAATGCCGGGCAGTGGTGGCACACACCTTTAATCCCAGCACTTGGGAGGCAGAGGCAGGCGGATTTCTGAGTTCGAGGCCAGCCTGGTCTACAAAGTGAGTTCCAGGACAGCCAGGGCTACAAAGTGAAACGCTGTCTTGAAAAACCAAAAGGGGGGGGGGGGGTGACAATATCCCCATGGAAGGAGTTATAAAGCAAAGTTTGGAGCAGAGACTGAAGAAATTGCCATCCAGAGACTGTCCCATCTGGGAATCCATCCCATAAACAACCACCCAACCTAGACTCTTTTGCAGATGCCAACAAGATTTTGCTGACATGAGCCTCATATGGTAGTTTCATGAGAGGCTCTGCCAGTGCCTGGTAAATCCAGAAGTGAATGTGCACAGTTATCCATTGGATAGAGCACAGGGTCCCCAATGAACAAGCTAGAGAAAGTACCCAAGGAGCTGAAGGGGTTTGCAACCCTATGGAGGACCAAAAATATGAACTAATCAGTACCCCCAGAGCTCCCTGGGACTAAACCACAAATCAAAAAAATCACATAGTGGGATTCAGTCTCTAGCTGTATAGGTAGCAGAGGATGGCCTAGTCAGCCATCAGTGGGAGGAGAGGACTTTGGCCTTCTGAAGGTTCTATGCCCCAGTATAGGGAAATGCCAGGGCCAGGAGGCAGGAATGGGTGGGTTGGGGAGCAGGGGGAGGGGAGATGAGATAGAGGATTTTCAGAAAGGGTTATTTGAAATGTAATTAAAGAAAATATCTAATTATAAAATAAATGAAAAGAAAAAAAGAAAGAAGAGATAAAAATACCAGTAGACAAAGACCATGAGAAGCTACATGAGATCCTAAATCAATACAACAATAACAACAACACAACAATAACCAGAAAAAATGCACACCTAAAGTGTACACTTAATACCAGTCTACATTACTTGCTAAATTCCTGCCATTTCTTATAGACACGGATAAGTGGATATACTTTATAACTTCAAAGAAGGCTTTTGTATCACTGCACACACCTGTAATGCCAGCACATGAAAGGTAGGGGTAGAAGTTCAAGGATCAGCAACCAATGAATTGGGATGACACACATGCACAGTCTGAAAGAACCTCCTTAGAATGACCTGGGACTAATTAGGTAGCTGCCATCAGAAGAGGTACATGATGTCCAGAAATCTCCAATTTATGAATGAAGAAAAATTCTTAAAATGAAGAACTATAAAGGAGAAAGGAGAGACTCCTAATTTCTATATTTAATGCTGAAACTCATGTTAAGATTCTAAAAATGAATCTGGAGAACCTGAGGGAGTCTCAGAACAGGCTAACTTCTCTTTCAAAAATGACATTTAATAAATTCCTTTTCCTGAATTTTAATATATATATATATGTCTTTCATTGTTTTTTTTTGTCTGTTTGTGTGTCTGTCTGTCTGTCTGTCTGTCTGTTTGTTTGTTTGTTTGTTTGTTTTGGCAGATAGTTGTTCATTACAGTTGTTAGAAACCAGGTTTTGACAATAAACTTTCTGATGATAGTATCACCCTTAAGTGTTATGTGCTCAAGGGTCCAGGGCTTTGGGGACCATCAGGGACATGCTACTGTTGCTGTCAGGAACTAGAGACATTCTGAAAGGAAAGACCACAGACTCATATTCAGTACTGAAGATGGGTCTCATACCATGTAGATACGAAAAACAAAAACAGATGGGGCAGGGATGCCCAGTTCCTAAGGATGGAGGACAACATAACACTCATGGATAGTCCAATAAAATGTGCAATGGAAAAGTCTCTGCAACTTCAGTAATAGCTGTCTGAAATACAAATAATCTACAGGCATCTCTAAATATATTTACAAAGTTAAGTAGGAAATGATACAAACAAGAACAAAAAGAAGTGCTCATTTCATAAATGGAGATTAGTGTGTCTATAAAGTAAACATCCTGTGAGAAGTAATTGCCAGAGGTCTGTTTAAGACAAAGAACTCCAGAATACTGGTATAGGTTTTCAGGAAAAATTATTTGGGGGATCTGGGAGCTGTACAGATGGCCCAGTGATAAAGAGCACTGACTGCTCTTCCAGGAGACTCGCATTCAATTCCTAGCAACTGCACATCAACATACAACCATCTAAGTCCAAACACAGGGATCTGAACCCATTTTCTGATCTCCAAAGCCACCAGATACCATCCTGGTGCTTAGACAGACATACAGGGGAGAAAAAAAATATACATAATAAAAATAAATAATATTTAGTAATTACTGGAGAGGAGAAGGGAGCAAAAGATAGAAATGTTAAAAATAACCCCAACAGGATAGATTATGGAAAATATTCTCCCTTAAGAAAACATCCAGATCAAGGGCCAAAGCCATTTTTCAGATACTCCTGTCTAGCTAGTCTATTGTAATCCAGCTAATGACACTCATCATCTCTGCTCAGAAGAGCAAGTCCAAGATCTCTATTGCTTCCCACAATCTGCATGTCTTACATATAACCTAACAATGAATTTGGACCTAGGACCCAGGAGGAGAAGATAGGGCATAGAAATAACACAGCTCATATGAGCCTGAAACCAATATGCCATGAGACCCTGCCCACTTTCTGGCACCTGAGAAAGTTCACTAGGCTGGGGGTGAACAGGGAGCACAGCTCTGGACCTAGAGGATGCAGGAAGCCAGGCATAGGGAACCTAAAAGGGAAGCCAGGAGCTGCTGGAAGGGACAGGGCCAAGGCTAGGTTTCCCTGGCCTGTGGTAGTGATGCACAGCATCCTTGTGGCTACGGAATGAGATTCTTTCTCTCAGTTCTAATACTCATTTGCCAGAGTCAAAAATTTAGGTCAGCATGGATGCCAGCAGCAAGAGGAGGACTGCAGGTAACAAAGTCTTCCTCCTAAATGATGGTATTAATTTAGTCCAGAATGATTTCCATTCACAATACATTTCTGAGCTTCTGGAAGAAGCTGATTGGCTTCTCTTAGAGTACCCAGGAGGAAGTAGGGACCTGAGGCGTCATGAAAAGATTAATTGTAGGGGACAAACCTCCATAGCCTGGCTTCCTGACCTCAGATTCAGCTCTAGTCCCAGATATCATAGGAGCAGTGACTTGCGACAAGTTTACCCTGATCACCATACCTATCCTGCTGACAACATCCATCTGAGTCCTAGCCCAGATGCTGATCTAGATGCCAGAGTCAAAGAAGGAAAAGATAACAAAGGCCTACCTATCTCCCTGACCTGTCGATCTATGCTGCTGATCTTCAGTTTCATTGTCTAGTCACGTCACAGTCTTTGACTGGTGTGCTGAGTCCAATTGCACTAATGTGCAGCTTTCTGGTTACCAGAGACCACACAGATCCAAGAGGATCAAAAACTTTTGGGTGGAGTTGGCTGCTTTGTCAGTGGCCATGTTCATAGGACGCCAAGTATACAATAGCAAGAAGTGAAAAACATAATGCACTACTGACAAATCTCTTATGAACTCCACTCAAAATTTCTCCTGTGTCTCTCTATGGCATCACACTGACTTTCCAAAGATCCACAAGGCACAAATATACAGCCCAAAACTCTGTAACTTTCTGTACCTGGGAACATTTTAAATTTTTCAAGCACCCACATTATTGCCACCATTTAATATCTCAGAGATTAAGGACCCAGGCTATTTACCCTTACCCATTTCTTGGGGCCTATGTAGTTGCAGCGTCGTTTTCCCACTTCTGTGTTCACAGGGGCATCTTCTACTAGGTCTGATCTTATCTTGGTGCCACAGGTTGAATCTGTGGCATGGGGTAGCTTCCTTAGCTCTGTGGCTGTTGCATGGCAGGGTGTGAAATGGGATGAAATGGTCGTACAGAATGAGAAAGACTTCCTGTACCTCAGTTGCTCCCTACCTGAAGAATACAATGGGCTTGAGGCCAGCTATTGCTTAGGTTCCATCGGTTTTTTTGCCAGAAGCTTGTTACTGAATAACAGGAGTAGAGGAGGCTCTGGGACTTGCTGGGGGAATGTCTTCAGCACAGTCCACGGCACTGAGCCCTCCCTTATCAGAGGCTCCTTAGAAATCTTCATCATTGACTAAATTTTCTTTGCACTGAACTACAACATCACACTTGTTTACTGAAGATACACATGTGTCTACTATTTTGATATTTCTTACCATGGTAGGTGGTTGGTTCATGTACTAAACATGAGTAAAACCTGATACAGAAAATGAAGTTGATGTCCTTGTAGAACTGGCTTACACTGGGCTGAATGCATTGCCTGCTGTGACAAGACAGCGGTCTTGTAGAACCAAATGTATGATAAATTGAGGAGGGTTAGATGAGCTGGGGAGATGGACAGTCCTGTGGGATATAAAGACAGAATTCAGTCCCACCTGCTTTCTGGTTGCAGCCTTGATTCCCATGGGAGTCCTCCCTGGATTCCCAGATGTCTACTGTGCCCCTGGGCAATCCTTCACAGTTTGACACCACAGAAGGTAGAGGTCCCACCACTAGGCACACCCCAAGAGTCAGTTCTCAGATGCTGCTGACACTCTGGACATGTCTTTTGCAATCTCATTTTGAAACATGGCCTGACCTCTATAAG
The DNA here is from genome assembly GCF_000001635.26 of Mus musculus. Lineage (NCBI taxonomy): Eukaryota > Metazoa > Chordata > Mammalia > Rodentia > Muridae > Mus > Mus musculus. Next base: position 2,766,271 of record NT_187004.1, on the reverse strand, counting down.
GATCTTCCTGTCATCTTGTGAGCACACACTTAAACTGGGTGGAACCCGTGTCAATGCTCTGTGCAGACTCTGGGTCTGACAAGATTTCTACCACACTGAATGCTGCACTGTCTGATTTAAAGCCACTTCCTTCCTTTATATGCGATCCTGCCAGGTGTCAGCACATATTCCAATGCTCTGACTGTCCTGAGAGAGTGGTTACTGGAGGCTCTGGGGCTAACAAACCATGAGCTCAGTAGAGGTCTTTGAAAAAAAAACTGCTCTAGTTGGGTACTGATTGGAGAGTGTTTTCCACTATTGCTCCTGCTGTGACTGCTTGCAACATTTGTCAATCTTTCTCCCTCTCTCCTGAATTAAAATATCTGTTACTGAGTGCACAATGGAATTTTTCAGGGGGCCTTTCTGTCTTTACCATAGCTCTGGTCATTTCTATTCAGTGAGGGTGCTCGCTAGACCTACAGTACCCCCTTTATGAGTTCTGGACTTTTCCCTTCTGCTTTCTAATATTTCCTTTTCAACTTTGCTAATAAGGTACATGATTCTTGCCATCACACACGGCTTCTGATAGTTTTCATCCAAGCCACCCTCATTTATTCCTGGCAGATTTTTCCATGTGTTCCCCGATGTCCCGGCCCCATCCAGATTTGTTTAAAGCTTCTACAAAGAGTTAGACCTGTCCTCAGTGCTTCATTGAGAAAGGTTCACTCTCCTGTTCTCAAACCAGGGAAGAAGAAAAAAGACGTCAGTGACTGCTGCCTACCCACCAAGTTCATCTGCAGGATCCTACCATGAGGGTTAGGCTAAAGTACAGTACAGGGGGGACTCTTCCCTGGTCTGCTCTGTATCATTTCTTTATTTCTTTGAAAATAAACTAGAGATTTCTAGCCATGGCTCACCTCCTCTGACTGCTGTTGTCTAAATTTCCCCAGTTCATTCTCTGGACAGTCTACCAGAGTGACCCTGTTTTTCCCCTCTACCATGGATCTCTATGGTCCTGACTCCTGATCCTCATGCCAGTGTGCAATGCCAGCTAGTTCATCTGAAGTGTGTCTACTTAGGTGTGTGGAGAAAAGATTGCAGTAAGATTTCAGATGAGATTTGTAGACAGGAAGTATTTAATTGCAATGTGAATTCTAGTCCTTGTTTTTGCTCTTTAAGAAATGAATCCCCTCTAGGTCAGGAAGGCTTGAAATCCTCTGCTTCCCAATGACTAGCATGACAGGCATGCACCACCATGTTCTCCCACATTAGAAGAATTCTGTTAGACAGTATTTCTAGTATTAAATAATATTTTACACTGTCTTAGGCTTTCTATTGCTATGAAGAAACATTGTAATAGCCTCATGTACATGATTATATGTCAATTTAACAGAATCAAAGAAAAAAAACAAATAAACTAGCTCTCAACAATGGCCTAACCACAGCCTTTTATATCAGTGGTTCTAAACAAGTGGGTTGCAACTGCCTTGGCAAACCTCTGTATCCAAAAAGAAAAAGAAAAAAAAAAAACTTACATTGTGATTAAAAAACAAATGACAGTTATGAGGTAGCAAAAAAGGTAATATGAGGGTTGGGGGTCAAACAACATGAGGAACTGTATTAAAGGGTTCCAGCATTAGGAAGGGTGAGAAGCACTGCTTTGGATAATGCACTGAGTCACATATGCCAGCAGCAGTGGGAAGGCCATTAATAAGAGATCAGAAAACAAAACAGGTGATCACTAGGGAATCGCTCAAGCTTGTTCCAAGACTCCCAAAAGGAAATCCTCCCCTACAGGCAATTCACAGGCTCCAGGGTACTGGAAGCTGATATCTGAGAGCAGCATTTCCAACCCTGAGCCCAGAGCCTCCAACCAGGACTGAATTGTGACCAGCAAGGACTGGACTCAGAGTCACATCACTGCAAGTGACATGAACAGAGGTGCTTGCAAACTTCACAGAACTCTACAACAGTCAGTCCAGACTCCTCTCATTTACAGGTAGTAGATCTCATTCCAGATAGCTGAATAAAGGACCTGCCTAAGGAACAACTATTTCTCCAAAATGTTGAACATGCATCTGCTGCCACACAGGGTTGGTAGAGCTCTTCTTCATGCCCAGCCTCATCTCCAAAACAATGTAGTTAAATTTTATTGTTCCTCCCACAACATAAAATTTTTAAAAAGTCTATTCAACAGCAACTGATCCCTTACCCAGTTGACTACAACAAATATATTATCTAAACTCCCAAGATAGCATTAGTGATTTTGATTACTTGAATCCTCACAGTCAACTTAAGGGCTTCTTAATGCTTCCAAAGTTTTCTATGGGAAATGGGTGGCTATATTAATGACTGACTTCTTCACAATTTGTTCATAAAGGACTTGGTCAATGAACATCATACTTTAAAAGAACATTTACTGACCTAGCATCCATTCAGTGTGCAAGATACTCCTCTGATGTGAATGCAACCAATAATGAAAAAGATCAATGATGTTTGATGTCCTCAGTGTGGACAACCTTGAGGAAGTACCGCCTGTGCCCATTTAGTGACTTATCAATGAGAAAAATTTACAATTAGTCCATGTCATGAGCAAATTCCTTTTATTCCAAATATTTTGGAACCAGTAGCATGGATGTCTGAGTTCTAGGCCAGCCTGGTCTACATAGCCACTTTCAGGCCAGCCAGGCTGCATACTGAGATGCTGTTTCAAAAGGAAACTAATATAAAGGGCGCTTGCTGCTCTTGCAGATGGCCAGAGTTTCTCAGCACTTGAGTTTGGCAGTTTAAATCCATATCTAGGCTTTCCAACTACCACTTATGGTATATATATATATATATATATATATATATATATATATATATATATATATTCAGTTAGTATAGTGCTTTGCCCAATACACAGAAAGCCCTGGATTTCATCTCCAGATAGCATAAACCAGATGTGGTATCAGGCTCCATTGACCTCATTAAACAAACAAACAAACAACAACAACAAAAAAGCATTGAAGCTGGGGCGATAACTCAGTGAAAAAGAGCACTTGCTGTTCTTTGAGGTTTGTCCTGACAACCAGAGAATTTCCCAAAGAATGCTGTGTCATCCTAGATCCTATTGTGAATAATGACTGAATGAAAAAAATGTGCCCTGGGAGATTAATAGTGAATTTTGAGCTACTTTATCCTGACACTGGAAATTGGAGATCAGAAAAATAGTTGCTTTCAGAAAAATTGGTAATGTTTCTTGTTTGCACAACAACATATATGACATGAACAGCCTAAGATAAAAGTCTTAGGGCTGGAGAGATGGCTCAGGGGTTAAGAGCACCGACTGCTCTTCCAGAGATCCTGAGTTCAATTCCCAGCAACTACATGGTGGCTCAAAACCATCAGTAATGGGATCTGATGCCCTCTTCTGGTGTGTCTGAAGAGAGCAATGGTGTACTCATACACATAAAATAAATACATAACAGGCTTATTTTGGCTCACAGTTGGAAAGAACTGTCTGTCATGGGAGGGGAGAAAAGATGATTTAGTGTAGGCGTAAATTTTTCTCAACCTGGCTTTTAATAATATTTCCTAAATGCTTTGACCTCCTTTCTATCCCACCATCTGCCAGAGGTAGTGTGGAAAAAAAAAAGGATATTAGGATTCAGACAAAGTGGACATGTTTAGAAATTGTTCTTTGAAGTAAATCCCATTTGCATTGTTAGATAAGCAATTCAGTTAACGAGTCAACAACAGAAGCTCAATACACTTACAAATACTTCAGCAATCTATAAACAGGTCAGTTTGGTAGATTCCAGATACGAAAAACCAATCAGCAGTGGTAGCACACATTGCAGAAACAGCCAGGACTCAGCTAAATTGACATGAGTCAGCAGGAGAGATTTGGAAAACTAGAAACACTAGAAGCTCTCAACTGTGCCTTTCTCAACAAATTGAAGATCAAGAAGTGTTGCAAAGCTACTTCTACAGGCAAGCCTCTCTCCCAGTCCATTGAATTCTATTTATAACTCCCCCACCCCAAGAAAAATCAGAGGGAAATCACATCAGGTGTCTTGCCTCAGCACATGAGTCTGTCTTAGCAAATCTTCACTCTAGTCTTTACCAGCTGACATCACTCTGCCAATCAGCTGAAGTCCGAGGATAAAACAAAAAGCTGCCAGCACACCACCAGGAGTTTTTGGTGCATTTCCCTTTATAGAGTCCTGACGGACGAAAGGAGCTCTACAACATATGTAAGATGAATCAATATATGCCTGGAATTAGTGAAGAATCCTTCATCATGAGTCCTTTCATATGTTCACTCTAGCAAAACACCCTTTCTCCTGTGTCTGCTTTAGCAAAATGTTCCTTCACATGTCTCCTTTAGCAAACCGTATTTTTAATAATATCTGCCCCAGGAAAGCATTCATTCGTGTGTTTACCCCACCAAAGCAGCATCTGCCAACACAACGATTTTCCAAAGAATCCCTAAGTTTCCACTTCAGTATAGCTTCTCTGTGGCATCAGGATATGAGGCTGCTGGCTCTGGTCTCAGCCAATCAGGAGACTGAGAACCAGGAATGCAGTGCTCACCTGGCTTCCCCCTCGACCCTCCCCCAACCCCCACCCCCACTCCCTTGTATTTAGTCTAGGACTACAGTCTAGGATTATAGTGCCACCTTCCTTAATTAAACCTCCCTGCAAAGGTTTCTCTTTTAGGTGACCGTAAATCCACACACTTTGACTATGAAGATTAACCATCACAGATAGTCTATAAGAAACAAGAGGAGCTATGGTTGATTGATAGACTGATTGATTGATTTGTGCCTTGCTCAGAAAAGGATAAAAAGAACCTAAAGGGAGGACTTCAGCTATGATAGAGTCCAACCAAAACCTGTTCACAGCAGGCCATTCCCGAGTGAATCTGCTGTTTGTTGGAGTTGCTGTGTACTGCAGACACTGGGTGCTGCAGCTGCTTCCTGTGCTATGGGAGCAGATGCTGGAGGCTCATTTTGCAGGCACCTGGCAAGGAGCCTACAAGACACAGAAATGCCATGCTTTCCCTTCATGCTGCTCTACTGACATCTACTGGACGAGCTTCAGGGTCAGCTGGCAAAGAACAGATCACTAAGGGCTCAGGATCATTTCTGAAGCTTAGATGCAGTATAAATAATTTATCACACAACAGGAGCAGTACCTGGACTTTTTATCAAACAGAAAAATCAGAGGGAAATCACAACTCTATAAATATAAAAATATGATGGCATTGCTACACTGCAATGCTCATGAAGTACTTTGGCTCTTTTGCTTTGTAATCAGTACATTAAAGAGGCATTCACACATTTCAAAGATTGTTTAAATTCTGACATCTAGACTTATGGTGGCATGAACATATGGTGACTTTAGGTGTGCAATTAAGACCTTGCATCATGTTGCTGGAGAGAAGGCTCAGTGCTTAAGAGCACTGACTGTTCTTCCAGAGGTCCTGAGTTCGATTCCCAGCAACCACATGGTGGCTCACAACCATCTATAATGAGATCTGACACCTTCTTCTGGTGTGTCTGAAGACAGCTACAGTTCAACATTCTTAGCATCAGTGAAATGCAAAGCAAAACTACTTTGACATGTCATCGTACACCTGTCAGAAGGTCTAAGATCTATAAGACATGTGATAGAGTATAACTTTAATTTTTTTCAATGCCTGCTTTTAAAGATGGTCCATAAATGTTTTAGCCTCCCTTCTAATCCATCACCCACCAGAAGTAGTGGGAAGGAAAGGATATGGGGGAAGTAAACCTGTTTCAAAATGGTTCTTTGGAGTAAATCCCATCTGCATTGTCAGAAAATCAACAGTTCAGTTCCCAACATAGCGGAGGCAACTGAATACACCCACAAACAATTCATGGATATTCCAGCAGCCCAGTTTGGTAGAGTCAGAACAGCAAACACAATCAGCAGCAATGACCCTACCTAGCAGAACAGGCAGGCCTCAGCCTACTTGACACAAGTCAGCTGGACAAGGGCCAACCAGGATGCCAGAAAAAGTTCTGTGCAACAAAGTGAAGACCAGCAAAGACTCAAGACCAACACGGTGCATAGCACTCTACATGCAAGCCAAACTCTAGTCACAGTCCATTGAGTCCTCTTTATACTCCCTCCAAGCATCACATATCCTCCATGGGGCTTCCCTCACCACCTGTCTTAACAGAGCAGTGAGACTCTCTCAGCTGACATCAATCTGCCAATTGGCCTGAGTACACAGAAGCAGCAAGAAGCCATCAACATACCAGGAAAAGTTTTTTTGGTACATATCTCTCTATGAAGTCCTCACAAAAGGAGCTCAACTATGCCATGTAAGGCAGATCAATGCATGCATGTCATTAGCAAAGAATCCATCACATATTCTTTCATATGCTTGATTTAGCAGAATATTCTTTCACTTGTATCTGCTTCAGTGAAATGTTCCTTCACATGTTTGCCCCAGCAAAACGCCATCAGACACAACTGACTTTGCAAAGAACCTTAGAGTTTCTACTTCAATAGACTAAGGAGATGCGGGTGGGAGAAAATAGTTACTGGATGCAAAATAAATAGTTATGGATAGATGGGATGCTGGGGTAAGAGGATCTAGTGGGGAAGTGGAAGGGAGAGGGGGATGAAGGAGGAAATACATGGAGAGACAGCTAAAATTAAGGGCTGTATTGGGGTAGTATGGAAACCTAATACATAAGATTCTAAATGACCACAACTGTAACCTCTATTTAGGACCAATCAGAATAATGGTCAGTTAGACCTGTTCTGTCTGTTAGGGAAAACAGCTTGCGTCAGAGCCGACCACCAGGCAGCACATCCTGCACCTGTGCATGAGCTCGCTGTGGCTTTTCCTTCATAAGCCGGCCCTAAGAAATGTTCAGCATCATAGCTCAGTCCCAAGATATTGAGCTGTGGCTCTATTGATCAGTATTAGGGTGTATATTCCATAAATCATCGCTGTCTTACTGAGATTGGTTTCCATGTGGTTTGTGGGCAACTCCTGAACCCACAAACCCAACAGTCACATCTTAAGCTTATTGTGCAGAGATGATTGGGTCAATTGTCACCAGGAAAATTTTTCACCAAATTGTGTTTTGTTTAAATATGCCTGAAATAAACTATTGGGGTCAGACTCCTTAAGTTTCAACCAATTGGCTGACCGTGGTGGACTCGGAGACCACAACAATAATATTTTATTTACCGTATCATTATCCCTAAGAAGCCTGTTTGTTTTCTAAAAAGGTACAAAAGGTGGGCAGATCCAGATGGTTGGAGAGATGGGAAGAAACTGGGAGGAGTAGAGAAAGGGGACACCCTTATAAGAATATACTATGGAAGAAAAAAATCTATTTTCAAGAAAAGGAAAAAACAGAGAGAGATGACTGCATGTTTCCTTGCTTGTCCTGAGCTCAACTTCTCCACTCTGATACAGTCAAGGATGCACCACCCACCACTCCAATCCAACACAGAGAATCTTTGGTTGAGACTCAACTTGGATGATGAGTAGAGGCTGACTGCTGACATTTCCCATTTCATTTCGTACACCTGACATCAGGGAGGCTGCTTGCCCTTCCTAGACTTGTCTATGGAAGTGACAGGGACAGGTGGGTGGGTAATGGAAAGATGAACTCCTGGGTTTTGCATCTCTAGAGTCCTGTTTTCCACCTCAGACCCACCTCTGTGGCCTGGTATCCTGGAAGCAGTGTCTGGGGACTTGATGCTTACTGTAAATCCTTTTGATGGTTCCGTTGACAACATCTTTCTGAGTCCAGCTTGGGGGAGACTAAGTCAGCAATTCTCAGTCTTTCAGCACAGGATCTCTACACACTTAGAATGTGAAGGGACCTCAATGTAATTCTGCTTATGTGGATTTTATCAAACCATACTGACCATGCCTTGAACTGAGAGCTTTGAGACATTGGGCTTATTGAAGATATTGTAACTACTTGCTTATGAGTATGACATATTAAAAGAGAATTAACTATTTTTCAATGCATAATTATGTTGCATAGAATACACATTTTATTTTTTGATGCTTACATTCTGGCAAGGACCTTTATCTTTTCCATCAGTTAGTGGGTTGTTTCTTATTCTAAAACAGCTCTTTATTTAATTTAAGAAAATTCACCCTAACAGAAACATGTAGGCTATATATATTTTTATGTCTTTGTTAGTGTGTGTCTGTGTGTGTGTGTGTGTCTGTCTGTCTGTCAGTCTCTGTCTCTATCTCTATCTCTATATCTATTTCTATGTGTATGTGTGCATCTGTTTGTCCCTTTGTCTCAGTCTCTGTCTATTTCTCTGTCCCTGTCTCTGTGGATGTTTATTAGTGTGTCAGGGGGCAGTAATAGAATATTCAGATACATGTATATGACAAAGAGTCACCATAAATACTGGAAGTGTAATTAGAGAAGGTTGTGGCTAGCAAGTCTATGCTGGAAATGCAGTTCTGGTCCTTTGCAAGAACAGCAAGTGCCTTTCATTGCTGAGTCATCTCAGCAGCCACAGGAGATTATATTTCTTCATATTCAAAAATTATAATAAAATTTTATTTTAAGAAATTTAAATTAATTTATGAACAAATTAATTTTTTATTAATATCATTAGAATTTTTGGAAGATGGGATATAGTTATATAAACTACCCTGGCCTGGGACTTGCTATGAAAATCAAGGTGGTCAGGCATGGTGATTCCACCAGAGGTTCTTTTATCCTTGAGAAGACTTTTTGCTATCCTAGGTTTTTTGTTATTCCAGATGAATTTGCAAATTGCTCCTTCTAATTCGTTGAAGACTTGAGTTGGAATTTTGATGGGGATTGCATTGAATCTGTAGATTGCTTTTGGCAAGATAGCCATTTTTACAATGTTGATCCTGCCAATCCATGGGCATGGGAGATCTTTCCATCTTCTGAGATCTTCTTTAATTTCTTTCTTCAGAGATTTGAAGTTTTTATCATACAGATCTTTCACTTCCTTAGTTAGAGTCATGCCAAGATATTTTATATTATTTGTGACTATTGAGAAGGGTGTTGTTTCCCTAATTTCTTTCTCAGCCTGTTTATTCTTTATATAGAGAAAGGCCATTGACTTGAGTTTATTTTATATCCAGCTACTTCACCGAAGCTGTTTATCAGGTTTAGGAGTTCTCTGGTAGAATTTTTAGGGTCACTTATATATACTATCATATCATCTGCAAAAAGTGATATTTTGACTTCCTCTTTTCCAATTTGTATCCCCTTGATCTCCTTTTGTTGTCGAATTGCTCTGGCTAATACTTCAAGTACCATGTTGAAAAGGTAGGGAGAAAGTGGGCAGCCTTGTCTACTCCCTGATTTTAGTGGGATTGCTTCCAGCTTCTCTCCATTTACTTTGATGTTGGCTACTGGTTTGCTGTAGATTGCTTTTATCATGTTTAGGTATGGGCCTTGAATTCCTGATCTTTCCAAAACTTTTATCATGAATGGGTGTTGGATCTTGTCAAATGCTTTTTCTGCATCTAACGAGATGATCATGTGGTTTTTGTCTTTGAGTTTGTTTATATAATGGATTACATTGATGGATTTTCGTATATTAAACTATCCCTGCATCCCTGGAATAAAACCTACTTGGTCAGGATGGATGATTGCTTTAATATGTTCTTGGATTCGGTTAGCGGTAAAGCTTTACTACAGAGCAGTTGTGATAAAAACTGCATGGTACTGGTATAGAGACAGACAAGTAGACCAATGGAATAGAATTGAAGACCCAGAAATGAACCCACACACCTATGGTCACTTGATCTTCGACAAGGGAGCTAAAACCATCCAGTGGAAGAAAGACAGCATTTTCAACAATTGGTGCTGGCACAACTGGTTGTTATCATGTAGAAGAATGCGAATCGATCCATACTTATCTCCTTGTACTAAGGTCCAATCTAAGTGGATCAAAGAACTTGACATAAAACCAGAGACACTGAAACTTATAGAGGAGAAAGTGGGGAAAAGCCTTGAAGATATGGGCACAGGGGAAAAATTCCTGAACAGAACAGCAATGGCATGTGCTGTAAGATCGAGAATTGACAAATGGGACCTAATGAAACTCCAAAGTTTCTGCAAGGCAAAAGACACCGTCAGTAAGACAAAAAGACCACCAACAGATTGGGAAAGGATCTTTACCTATCCTAAATCAGATAGGGGACTAATATCCAACATATATAAAGAACTCAAGAAGGTGGACTTCAGAAAATCAAATAACCCCATTAAAAAATGGGGCTCAGAACTGAACAAAGAATTCTCACCTGAGGAATACCGAATGTCAGAGAAGCACCTGAAAAAATGTTCAACATCCTTAATCATCAGGGAAATGCAAATCAAAACAACCCTGAGATTCCACCTCACACCAGTCAGAATGGCTAAGATCAAAAATTCAGGTGACAGCAGATGCTGGCGTGGATGTAGAGAAAGAGGAACACTCCTCCATTGTTGGTGGGATTGCAGGCTTGTACAACCACTCTGGAAATCAGTCTGGCAGTTCCTCAGAAAATTGGACATAGTACTACCGGAGGATCCAGCAATACCTCTCCTGGGCATATATCCAGAAGATGCCCCAACTGGTAAGAAGGACACATGTTCACAGCAGCCTTATTTATAATAGCCAGAAGCTGGAAAGAACCCAGATGCCCCTCAACAGAGGAATGGATACAGAAAATGTGGTACATCTACACAATGGAGTACTACTCAGCTATTAAAAAGAATGAATTTATGAAATTCCTAGCCAAATGGATGGACCTGGAGGGCATCATCCTGAGTGAGGTAACACATTCACAAAGGAACTCACACAATATGTACTCACTGATAAGTGGATATTAGCCCCAAACCTAGGATACCCAAGATATAAGATACAATTTGCTAAACACATGAAACTCAAGAAGAATGAAGACTGAAGTGTGGACACTATGCCCCTCCTTAGAATTGGGAACATAACACCAATGGAAGGAGTTACAGAGACAAAGTTTGAAGCTGAGATGAAAGGATGGACCATGTGGAGACTGCCATATCCAGGGATCTACCCCATAATCAGCATCCAAACGCTGACACCATTGCATACACTAGCAAGATTTTATTGAAAGGACCCAGATGTAGCTGTCTCTTGTGAGACTATGCCGGGGCCTAGCAAACACAGAAGTGGATGCTCACAGTCAGCTATTGGATGGATCACAGGGCTCCCAATGGAGGAGCTAGAGAAAGTAGCCAAGGAGCTAAAGGGATCTGCAACCCTATAGGTGGAACAACATTATGAACTAACCAGTACCCTGGAGCTCTTTACTCTAGCTGCATATGTATCAAAAGATGGCCTAGTCGGCCATCACTGGAAAGAGAGGCCCATTGGACACGCAAACTTTATATGCCCCAGTACAGGGGAACGCCAGGGCCAAAAAGGGGGAGTGGGTGGGTAGGGGAGTGGGGGTGGGTGGGTCCGGGGGACTTTTGGTATAGCATTGGAAATGTAAATGAGCTAAATACCTAATAAAAATAGAAAAAAAAAAAAGAAAATCAAGGTGGTCTGGAACACCAAGATCCCTTTGCATCTGCCTTCTCTATGCTGAGCTTAATGGCAAAAGGTCTGGGCTAGAGAAATATATCTCAGCAGGTAAGAGCACTGGCTGGTCTTCCAGGGAAACCGTGTGGGATTCCTAGTATCCACATGGCTACTCAAAACGCTCTATGACTGCAGCCTACTGGGACCCCAACCTCCTTTCTGGAGAGATTGGGGTACAGTGACCTGCATAATGACAAGATGCCCAAGCAGGATACACTCCACTGGGCTCCTTGCAGAGTTTGCCTTTGATGCATTACTAAATTGGCATGTGTCGCACTTCTTCAAGGTTGTCTTCCCGGTGGACTTGCAACATCATTGGCTCATTTGATGTCTTCTGCCCCTATATCCATGGGAGAGCATTGTACATGGCATATGTACTGTGTCCATAAATGTTATTTTTAAAGGAGGTTAAGAAGCTGGGCATGGTGGCACACGCCTTTAATTCCAGCACTCGGGAGGCAAAGGCAGGTGGATTTCTGAGTTCGAGGCCAGCCTGGTCTACAAAGTGAGTTCCAAGACAGCCAGAGCTATAAAGAGAAACCCTTGTCTCGAAAGTCAAAAAAAAAAAAAAAAAAAAAACAGGAGGTTAAGGTTTGACCAAGACCTTAAATGTTTAAGTATTCACACATATAAATAGAAATGATCAAGAAAGTCACTTGTAAATTGTAAAAAAAAAAAAAATCAGTTTTATAGGCTTTCCCTTGCTCTGAATAATGACATAAGGACCTTTATAATTATTAATTACACTAGGTACAATAGCTGAGAAAATTCTGAGCTCTTCTAATCCTGGAATGCTGGCCTAGGCCCCTTTTCAGCCATGTGGCCTGTTACCTGCCTTCTTAGCCAAGCTCTCCCCTGCTTCTTTATCTATATCCTCATTTGACACACACACACACACACCTTCACTCTGGCTCTGAAATTGCAGCCTTTTCCTCTCCTGCCCAGATATCATGTGTTCAGTTCTAAGATTATTGTCCATGAAGAACATGATGGAAAATATTTTTAAAATACTGAGTCTGGTGATACTTCATAATAGTGACAATACCAAAATCTGGACTACAACCACATATCTAGGTACAGAAATCAGAATTTGAATAGAGAGTGCACAAAATCATCTTCCTACAGTCAATATCACCACAAATTTCCCATAAAAATTTTAAGTGTAAGAAGTTGTTAAATTTATGGTGAAGAATTGAAGTGTCCAGAATTACAAGATTCCTTTGAGGGTTGAGTTTTTAATCCCTGTTTAGCTGAATAGAGAAGGATTGGTGGGCTATGGATGGATTCATATTGTACATTAGAGGGCCTGAGAATATATTCATTAATTATATTCCAAAGGAGTGCAGGGAGAGGAGAACCAGAAGCTTCGAATGGCAATGTCAGGGTTTTTCTCTATTTTAGAAAAGTCCTCATTTTAAAGATTTTCTTTGTGTAGTTTCCTGTTACATTATTCAGACCTGGTGGACAGGAGTCCAGAGCTGGTGACATACCCAAATGTTTGTAGGTTACCATAATCCCCCATTACTTTCATTCCCAATGTAAACGAATCTAATGTTTTGCCATTGACTCTGTTAGGTGGGGATAGATTCCATAAAATGGAGGCTAAGGCTGCTCAAAAAAACTCTTCAATACCTTTTAATTTTTATGAAAAAATGTTGTTTAAAATTGTATTTACAAAAGTCATATTTTGGAACAGCACATGGTCATTTCATGACTCTCATCCAAGACCATGAGAAACTACATGAGATCCATGTATGTCAATACAACAATAACCACAACACAATCATAACCAGAGCAAAAGTGCACACTGAAAGTGAACACTTAATAACTGTCTATGTTACTTGATAAGTTCCTGCCATTTCTTATAGACATGGATTAGTGGAATTACTTTACAATTTCAAAGAAGGCTTTTGTATCACTGCACACACCTGTAATGCCAGAACATGAAAGGTAGGGGTAGAAAAATTAGGAGTTCAAGGTTCAGCGACCAATGATGTGAGAGAACACGCATGCACGGCTTGAAAGAACCTCCATAGAATAACCTGGGACAAATTAGGCAACTGCCATCAGAAGAGGTGAGTGATGGCCAGAAATCTCCAGTTTATGAATTAAGGAAATTTTTTTAAAAATGAAGAACTACAGAAGGGGGCATGGGGAAACTCCTAATTTCTATATTTAACCCTAAAACTCATGTTAAAATTCTAAAAATGAACCTGGAGACACTGACAGAATCTCGTAACTGGCTTGCTTCTCCTTCAGATATGACCACATTTAATAAATTCCTTTTCCTACATTTCACTATAGGTGTCTCTTTCATTGGTTTGTTTGTTTGGGTTTTTTTGTCTTATTTTGTTTTGTATTTGCAGATCTTTGGTCATTAAAATTGTCAGAAAGCAGACTTTGGCACTAAACCTTCTGATGATAGTAGCACACTTAAATTGTCTGTGCTCACTCACTAATAAGTGGGTATTAGACCAGAAACTTAGAATATCCAAGATACAGTTTGCAAAACACATGAAACTCAAGAAGAAGGAAGGCCAAAGTGTGGATACTTCACTTCGTATTAGAATGGGGATCGAAATACCCATGGAAGGAGTTACAGAGACAAAGTTCGGAGCTAAAACAGAAGGAAAGACCATCCACAGACTGCCCCACCCAGAGACCCATTCCATATACAACCACCAAACCCAGACACTATTGCATATGCCAGAAAGATTTTGCTGACAGGACCCTGATATAGCTCTCTCTTGTGAGGCTATGCCAGTGCCTGGCAAATACAGAAGTGAATCCTTATAGTCATCTATTGGATGGAACACAGAGCCCCCAATGGAGGAGCTAGAGAAAGTACCCAAGGAGCTGAAGGGGTCTGCAACCCTATAAGTAGAACAACAATATGAACTAACCAGTACCCCCAGAGCTCATGTCTCTAGCTGCATATGTAGCAGAAGATGGCCTAGTCAGCCATCAATGGGAAGAGAGGCCCCTTGGTCTTGCAAACTTTATATGCCCCAGTACAGGGGAACGCCAGATCCAAGAAGTGGGAGTGGGTAGGTAGGGGAGCAGGGTAGGGGGAGGATATAGGGGACTTTCAGGATAGAATTTGAAATGTAAATGAATAAAATATCTAATAAAAATTGAAAAATAAAATTGTGTGTGCTCAAAGACCCAGGGTTTTGGGACCATCAAAGACACACCCCTGTTGCTGTAAGGAATTAGAGACAACCTGAGGAGAAAGACCACAGATACCTATTCAATACTAAAGATGGGCCTCATACCATGTAGATACAGAAAAAAAAAAAATCAGAGGAGGCAGAGATGCCCACTTCCTAAGGATGGAGGACAACATAACACACAAGAATAGTTCAGTAAAATGTGCAATGGAAAAGTCTCTGCAACTTCAGTAATAGGTGTCTGAATTTAAAATGATCTACAGACATCTCAAATTATATTGGTAAAGTTAAGTAGGATATTACACAAACCAGAACAAAAGTCAATGCTCATTTCATAAATAGAGATGAGTGTGTGCATAAAGTCCCCATCCTGTGAGAAGTAGTGGCTGGAGGCCTGTTTAAGACAAAGAGCTCCAGAATACTGCTATAGGTTTTCAGGAAGAATTATTTGGGGGACAGACAGATGACCCAGTGATTTAAAAGAAAAAAAAAAAAAAAAAAAGCCCTGACTGCTCTTCCAGGAGACTAGCCTTCAATTCCTAACACATGCACAACAATATACAACCATCAAACACTGGGCATGTGAACCCATTTGCTGATCTCCACAGCCACCAGATACCATCATGGTGCTTAGACATACATGCAGGGGGAAATTCATACACATAATAAAAATGAATAATATTTATTAATTAATGTAGGAGAAAAGGAAGGGAGCAAATGATAGAAACATTGAAAATAACCACAACAGGAGAGATTATGGAAAATATTCTCCCTTAAGGACTCAGCCAGATCAAGGGCCAAAGCCATTTTTCAGATACTCCTGTTTAGCTACTCTAATTTTTTTTAATTTTTTAAATCTTACTATTTTTAAAAAGATTTATTTATTATTATACAAAACTACACTGTAGCTGTCTTCAGACACACCAGAAGAGGGTATCAGATCTCAGTACAGATGATTGTGAGTCACCATGTGGCTGCTGGGATTTGAACTCAGGACCTTTGGAAGAACAGTCAGTGCTCTTACCTGCTGATCCATCTCGCCAGCCTTACCTAGTCTATTGCTACCTAGCTACTGACACTCACCATCTCTCCTCAGTCTGTAGTAGCAGAGCAAGTCCAAGATCACTATTGTTTCCCAAAATCTGCATGTCTGACATACAACTAAAGAATGAATGAGACCCAGGGCTCCAGGAGGCCAGCCTCAGAATAAAGGGCATAGAAATAACACAGCTCATAGGAACCTGAAACCAATATGCAGTGGTACCCTGCCCTCCTCCTGGCACCTCAGAAAGTTCACTAGGCTTGGGGGGGGGGTGTGAACACGGAACACAGCTCTGGACCTGGATAGTAAAGGAAGCCAGGCACATGGGGCCTAACGGGGAATCGTGGAGTTGCTGGAAGGGACAGGGCCAAGGCTAGGCTTCCCTTGTCTGTGTTGGTAGTGCTGCACAGCATCCTTGTGGCTTCAGAATGAGATTCTTTATTTCAGTACCAATACTCACTTGCCAGAGTCAGAGAGTAGGCCAGCATGACTACCAGCAGCAAGAGGAAGCCTGGAGGTGACAAGGTCTTCCTCTTAAATGATGGTATTAATTTAGTCCAGAATGATTTCCATTCACAATACATTTCTGAGCTTCTGGAATAAGTTGATTGACTTTGCTTAAAGTCCCCAGTGGGACATACAGAGACATGAAAGGTCATGAAAAGATTTACTATAAGGGACACATTTCTAGAGCCTTGCTTCCTTCTGCAGATTCAGCTCTGGTCCCTGATATCCTAGGAGCAGTGTCTTGGGACAAGTTTCTTATCCTGGTCCCTGTACCTGTCCTGTTGACAACACCTATCTGATTCCTAATCCAGATTCTGATCTGGCTGACAGAATCAAGGAAGGAAAAAGAAAACAAAGTCTTATAAACTCCCTGGTATGATCATCTTCTTGCTGATCTGGGGTTTCCTTGCCTACTCTTATGTCATGGTCTTAAACTGGTGTGGCGAGGTGTCCTTCACTAATCCATAGCTTCTGGTGAGTAGAGACCACACAGATCCTAAGAGGATCAAGAAGTTCACGATAGAGTTAGCTGCTTTTTCGGTGGCTATGCATGCCATGTCCATAGGAGGCCAAGTGTGCAAGTGGTAGGAAGTGAGAACAATAATGTACTACACACAGATCCCTGATGATGGCTACACAAAATTTCTCCTGTGTCCCTCAGTGACACCGCATTGACATTCCAAACAGCTTCAAGACACAAACATTCAGCCCAAAACTCTGTACATTCATTGGGAACATTTTAAAATTATCAACAACCCATGTTATGGCCACCATTTAATGTCTGAAAGATTAATGGCCCAGGCTTTCTTACCCATATCCATTTCTTGGATCCTATGTAGTTGCAGCATCCTTTGCCCACTTCTGTGTTCACAGGAGCATCTTCTATTAGGTCTGATCTTACCTTGATGACACAGTTTGCATCTGTGGCATGGGGTAGCTTCTCTAGCTCTGTAGCTGTTGCAGGGCAAGGTGTGAAATGGAAAGCAATGGTAATACAGAATGAGAAAGATTCCCTGTACCTCAGTAGCTCCTTCCCTGCAGAATACAATGGGCGTGAGGACAGCTGTTGCCTAAATTAAATGTTTTTGCCAGAGGCTTGTTGCTGTGTCACAGATAGAGAGGAGACTCTGGGACTTGCTACAAGAATGTCTCCAGGACAGGCCACAACACTCACCTCTCTCTACACTGACATGTGTCTGTTTCCCAGACATCTCTTCCTCTCTCAGCAGAGGCTGACGTAGAAATCTCCATCACTGACTAAACTTTTCTTATCATTGAACTACAATGTCACACTTCTTTATTGAGGATACACATGTTTATAGTGTTTTAATATTTCTTACCATAGTAGGTGGCTGATTCATGTATTAAGCATGAGTAAAACCTGATACAGAAAATAAAGTGTGATGTCTTGGTAGGACCTGCGTTCTTGCATTGAATATATTGCCTGCTGTGACAAGAAAGCAGCCTGGTAGAACAATCATTGGGAGAAGAGGCCCTTGGTCTTACAAAGATTCTATACCCCGATACAGGGGAATGCTAGGGCCAGGAAGTAGGAGTGGGTGGATGTGAATGCAGTCTCACCTGCTTGCTGGTTGCAGCCTTGATGCCCTTGGGAATCCTTCCTGGGTTCCCAGATGTCTACTGCACCCCTGAGGAATCCTTCACAGTTTGACACCACAGAAGTTAGTGGTCCCACCACTAAGCACCCCCCATGAGTCAGTTCTCAGATGCTGCTCACACTCTAGACATGTCTTTGGCAGTCCCACTTTGAAACATGGCCTGACCTCTGTAAGGATCTTCCTGCCATCTAGGGAGCACACTCTTGGAACCTGTGTCAATGGTCTGTGCAGACTCTGGGCCTGACAGATTTCTACCACACTGAATTCTACATGGTCTGATTTAAAGCTTCTTCCATCCTGTGTATGCGATCCTGCCAGGTTTCAGCACATATTCCAATGCTCTGACTCCCCTAAGAGTGTGGTTGCTGGAGAGACTGGGCCTAACTAACCACCAGCTCAGTAGAGGTCTTAAAAAAAAAAAAAAAAAAAAAAAAACTATGCTTGTTGGGTACAGAGTGGAGAGTGTTTTCCACTATCTCTCCTGCTGTGTCTACTTGCAACATTTATCTTTCTCCCTCTCTCCTGAATTAAAATACCTGTTACTGAGTGCAGAATGGAATTTTCTGTCTTTACTATAGCTCTGGTAACTTCTATTCAGTGAGGACGCTTGCTAAGCCCACGGTCGCCCCTTTATGCATTCTAGACTTTCCCCCTTTACTGCTTTATAACATTTCCTCTTCTACTTTGCTAATAAGGTGCATGATTCTTGACAACACTCACTGCTTCTGATAGTTTCTATCCAAACCACCCTGGCTTATGCCTGGCATGTTTTTCCATGTGTTCCTGAGTGTCCTGGCCCTATCCTGCTTAGTTTAAGGCTTCTACAGTACTACATTAAAGGTTCTACAGTGAGTTAGACCTGTCCTCAGTGCTTCATTGAGAAAGTTCACTCGCCTGTTCTCAAAACAGGGGAGGAAAAAAAAAAAAAAAAAAAAAAGGTCAGTGACTGCTGCCTACCCACCAAGTTCATCTGCAGGATCCTACCATGAGGGTTATGCTAAAGTACAAGACAGGGGAACTCTTCCCTGGTCTGCTCTGTATCATTTCCTTTATTTCTTTGAAAATAAACTAGAGATTTCTAGCCATGGCTCACCTCCTCTGACTGCTGTTGTCTAAATTTCCCCAGTTCATTCTCTGGACAGTCTATCAGAGTGACCCTGTGTCTTCCCCTCTACCATGGATCTCTATGGTCCTGACTCCTGATCCTCATGCCAGTGTGCAATGCCAGCTATTTCACCTGAGACAATCTGAAGTGTGTCTACTTAGGTGTGTGGAGAAAAGATTGCAGTAACATTTCAGATGAGATTTATAGACAGGAAGTATTTAATTGCAATGTGAATTCTTGTCCTTGTTTTTTCTCATTAAGAAATGAATCCCCTCTAGGTCAGGAAGGCTTGAAATCCTCTGCTTCCCAATGACACGTGTTACAGGCATACACAACCATTCCCTGCTACATTAGAAGAATTCTGTTAGAGAGTATTTTTATATTAAATAGTATTTTTACACTGCCCTAGGTTTTCTATTGCTATGAAGACACACTGTAATAGCCTCATGTTCATGAATTCCATGTCAATTTAACACAATCAAAAAGAAATAAGGATTCCAAAGATTTACACAATTAACTATAGTCTAGTTCTCAACAATGGCCTAACCACAGCCTTTTAGATCAGTGGTTCTAAACCAGAGGTCGGCAACTGCCTTGGCAAACCTCTGTATTCAATAATACTTACATTGAGATTAAAATACAAATGGCAGTTATGAAGTAGCATAAAAGGTAATATGAGGGTTGGGGGTCAAACAACATGAGGAACTGTATTAAAGTGTTCCAGCATTAGGAAGGGTGAGAAGCACTGCTTTGGATAATGCACTGAGTCACATATGCCAGCAGCAGTGGGAAGGCCATTAATAAGAGATCAGAAAACAAAACAGGTGATCACTAGGGAATCGCTCAAGCTTGTTCCAAGACTCCCAAAAGGAAATCCTCCCCTCCAGGCAAATCATAGGCTGCAGAATACTGGAAGCTGACATCTCAGAGCAGCATTTCCAGCCCTGAGCCCAGAGCCTCCAACCAGGACTGAATTGTGACCAGCCAGGACTGAACTCAGAGTCACATCACTGCAAGTGACATGAACAGAGGTTCTTGTAAACTTCACAGAACTGTACAGCAGCCAGTCTAGACTCTCTTCATTTACAGGTAGTGGATCTTATTCCAGATAGCTGAATAAAGGACCTGCCTAAGGAACAACTAAAAATGAGGTGTTCCTCCAAAAACATAAAATTTTTTAAAATTCCATTCATCAGCAACTGATCCCTTACCTAGTTGACTACAACAAAGATAATATCTAAGCTCTCAAGATAACATTTCTTCACAGCCAATTTAAGAGCTTCTTAATGTTTCCAAAGTTTTCTATGGAAAATATGTGGCCATATTAATGACTGACCTATTCACAATTTGTATGTAAAGGACTTGGTCAAAAAACATTGTACATTGAAATAACATTTATTAACCTAGCATCCATTCTGTGTGCAAGATTCTCCTCTGGATGTGAATGCAACCAATAATGGAGGATTCAATGATGTTTGATGCCCTCAGTGTAGACAACCTTGAGGGAGTACCACCTGTGCCCATTTAGTGACTTATCAATGAGGAAAAAAATTACAATTAACCAGTTGGTGGGCAAATTCCTTTTATTCTGAGCATTTTGGAGCCAGTAGCATAGATTTCTGAGTGCTAGGCCAGCCTGATAAACATAGCCACTTCCAGACCATCCAGGCTACATAGTGAGATGCTGCTTCAAAAGAAAACTAACATGAAGGGCCATTGTTGCTCTTGCAGACGACCAGAGCTGATTTCCCAGCACTTGAGTCTGGCAGGCCACATGTTCCTTAACTCCAGATCCAGGGTTTCTGACTACCTCTTCTGGAATCTTTGAGTACCTGCCCCTGAAATACACACAGAGACACACAAAATTCATACAAATAAAACTGAGTCTTAATATTGTTTCTCGGAAAATATACATGTGCAACTGCATTTTTAGCATTTCATATATATATATATATATATATATATATATATATATATATATATATATAAAACAGAAGACACAAAATCCTATGATCTGTGGTGGGGAAGATGGGGAAGATGCAAATAAAGATTCCCAGAAATGTGAAATGTCCAAAACAATCTTCGGGTGTTATTTACCATTTCATAAAATTGTCCTTTCTCTTTTCATTCACCTTACATTCAGATAGTAATCAATATCTACATTGAATTAAAAATCTCAAAGTGTCCGGTTCCTACCATAATAGATATGGATTGCTATAATCCACACAAGCAGTCACCACAGAAGGCTACACAAAGGCTAAGCATGTACAGAGTTTCTAACATTGAAATGTTAGACAATTGTTGACTTACAGGCCTCTGAGCTAGGAACCAAGGATGTTGTAACTTGGACCAGAAGGACAGACTAGTGCTTAGAAAATGATGCCAGAATATAAAGCTGTAGAACTGGTGCAAGTTGGGGGATTAGTACCCTAGAAATCCCCCAAACCCAGGAATCGATCTCTCCAAGACCCACCCCATCAGGTCTACGTCACTGCCTTTGGGAAATCTATGAGAAGCCAATCAGCATCAGCCACATCAGGTTATAAAGTGAAGACAGACTGGTCCTGATTGAGACTTGACTCATCAGAGAAGATGAGGAACCCTGGATGCTGCACACTCCTCCTCCTCTTGGTGGCCATGGACCTGAACCAGTATTGTGCAGGTGGGTGAGGGACTGGAGGGAATTGGACTTTGGGGAGCTGGAAACAGCACCGGAAATCCTCATCTCTGCATCTTCTTGCTTACCTAACCAGACCCTCGCTGATCCCCTAGCTGGATCACCCCTGATCCTCTGCTGCAACTCAGGTCCATAGGCATACCACCACCCCTGCTCTGTTCCCTACCAACCTGCTCTGAGTCCACGCTAAAGAGTCAGCATTTCAATGTGCATCACCCACAGGCTCACACTGGCTGCAGACTTTCAACATTGCATTTTTGGAGCCTGGCATGATTAATTCCCGGTTCATCCACATTGGCTATGTAGACTCTATACAGTATCAAGGATTTGACAGCAAAGAACCAATGGCTATTTTGAAACCTCGGGCTGCATGGATGGAGCAGGAACTACCTAAGTATTGGAACGTGGAGACAACAAAAATTCTGCTATTGTCACAGATAGAAAGACGAATTCTTTACTTCATGATAGAAAAATATGAACATAGAATGAACGGTGAGTCACCTCAGCTCCGAGGTCATGACAAATCAATGTCCTCATGGTCTGACCCCAATAAGCTCCACTCTAGGTCCCCAAAGTCAGAGATGCATCCATAGACAAAGTGACCCCTGGAAGCCTTTGACCAGAAAGAACAACAGATTGTGATCTAGTTAAGGGTTACGTTGGGGACAAAATCCTGGGGGGAGGGGGAGGGTAAGAAGCCTCACAGTGACCAGGGGCTGAATGGGGGTGGGGCAGATTATCACACCCTGCAGGAAGTATATGGCTGCAATGTGGCTACTGATGGGCGCTTCCTTCACGGTCACTTCCGGCTCACCTACTATGGCTACGATTACTTAACCCTGAATGAGGACCTGAGCTCCTGGACTGCAGAGGGCAAGGGAGCTGAATACATGAAGAACAGGTGGGAGAATATGAGTGAGGCAGAAAGGTGGAAGACTTACCTTCGAGGGGAGTGTGTACAAAGGCTTCTTAGATACCTCGACCTTGGAAAGGAGACCTTGCTGCGCTCTGGTAAGAGAGGCCCTTGACAACCCCTTCTGCTTTCTGACATTGGAGCTCCTGCCTCCCTGAGGCCTCCTCCTCAGCAGGGAGCAGCTGGAATGCTTACACTGTCTTGCATCAAAGGGGAAAGAGAGCTCCTTGGTTTCCTGACTCAACATGAGAGAGGGACTCTCCAGAGGATTCAGCCTTCTCCCAGGACAGTTCAGTGTGTCCATTAACAACAGTTCCCTTCCATCTCAGGCCTGATCACTGTCCATGCACGATGACATTGAATGTCTGACTCCAGGGTTGCTGAGTCCCTAGACCCCTTCCCCAGTCAGAACCTGAAGTCTATTTGTCTAGAGGGAGACCCAGAGTTACCTGCGCTGAGTTGGCTCATGGTTATTGTAAAATATTCCAAACAATAGCTCACCCAGAACCTGAGTTTAGGCTTCTGTGTGGACTCTGCTCCCTCCCTCATCCAAGTTTCCCACCCTTTCCAGGGATGGTCCCATGAGCACTGCTCAGGCCCACAGAGGAGTGCAAAATACATGAATTTTCCAATTGTTCCCCTCAGATGCCCCCCGAACACATGTGACCCACCATGTAAGACCTGAAGGGAATGTCACCCTGAGGTGCTGGGCCCTAGGCTTCTACCCAGCTGACATCACCCTGACCTGGAAGAGGGATGGGAACAACCTCACCCAGGACATGGAGCTGCCAGATACCAGGCCTGCAGGGGATGGAACCTTCCAGAAGTGGGCAGCTGTGGTGGTTCCTTCTGGAGAAGAGCTGAGATACACATGTCATGTGCACCATGAAGGGTTACCTGAGCCTCTCACTCTGAAATGGGGTAAGGAGTGGGTGTGAGCACATACTCTGTTGTTGGGAAAATTGTGAGCTCTTTAAAGAACCAGAGCAGAATCAGGGTTGTTAGGTAGGGTCAGACTCCTCACTCTTCCTTCCTTTCTCTCCTCAGAACCTCCACAAACCATCCCCATCATAGCAATCCTCATCGGCCTGGTTCTTGGAACTTTGGTGGTGGGAACTGTGGTCATTTTTCTGGTGTGGAAGAAATAAAGGTAAGAAAGGGATTGGGGTCTGAGTCCTTGTCTCCCTAGAGATCTCAAGGCTAAGGTATAAAGGTACCCTGCCTCATTAGTGGAAAGATGTATACACTCAGTCTCTGGAGCTTGTACTGACATTAACTCTATCATGAAGCATAAAGGAAATATAGATCCACTGCTTCTTGATGGAGGTGATGGAGCCCTGATTCTGATTCCCCACAGACAGAGAGATGCCACAGAGAAGGTCCCTGCTGAGACCAGACCTATAGAAGGACATTAAGTCATCTTTACATACAATCTTCCATTGTGTTTTCTCCTGCATCTATGGAGGTGCAATCACAGTTCAAGAAACTTACCTGGGGTTTGAACAGGAGATTCTTCTACTCCCACAACTTTATTGCTTCCACAGTCTCTCACTGGCTGCCCTCTTCCCACATTAGGGAAATAGACATCTATAATTTTTCTGCCAGGTAGGGGAGCAGGGTAGGGGGAGGGTATAGGGGACTTTCGGGACAGCATTTGAAATGTAAATGAAGAAAAATCTAATAAAAATTGAAAAAAATGGTCTGCCAGTAATTAAGTAAGAGTAGGTTTCTGAGCCCCTTGCATTAGGAAAGACAGATACTCATTGTGTGTGCTCACACATTTTTCCCTCTGGGCCCTATTGCTGTGGGCCCTTAACAGGTCTGATGCTGTACTGCCATAGGCATGGACAGTGCCCAGAGATCTGATGCATCTCTCCTAGTAAGATAGGAAATACTTGAAGAACATGTTCCTGAGCTGGGGCCACTTGCTAGAATGGAATTATGGTTGGTATGGATGCCTATTTGGTATCATGTTCTAATAATCACCAATCAGCATTTGTTCTTCATTATTTCCTTCTATTGTGTGAGATGCAATCTTAGGGGACTTCAAAAGCTCCTGACTTTTCTTTCAATGGCTGACACCTGTGTCCAGGTCTCTGTCTCCTGTCAGGAGAGGCAGGTCTGGGAGACGGACATCAGAAACTGACCTTCAGTTTCCAATGAGCTGTAAATTTATTTTTCCATGTTTAACAAGAGGATTTTGTTAATTACTTATTGTGTGACTTCTTCCTATGGTGTATTTAATGAGTAAACCCAATGAAAGCAAGAAGAATAACATAGCAATTCTGTCTTGAGAAGTTGAAATCCAGTCATTGGGTCTTCTCTATCTTTTTCTGAGTGCCATTCTTTCTCTTCAACCTCATATTTAAATCTGTTAATTTCTCTTCCTAATAAACTTGAACTTTGATTCATTCTTGTTGTCTTTAAATTTTCTTCTTCCCAAGGGAAGAAACTCATCTCCACTTAAGTAGAGGTTTCTTGTAAATGACACTTTTATTTCCCCAGATGATGATATAAGATGAAAGCTGAACCTTAGCTGTGGGAATATGTTGCTTGGACTGAGACCAGAGCATGTCCTTTTCTGTCCTAAATATTCCCTAGGCTTACGCCTGAAAGCTTCCAGCCTCCGTACAACCTAATCTTCCAAGCTGACTTAGTCAATCCCGCTTTTCTCAGCTTCTGACTGAATTGCTTTGTTGTCCTCATACTAACCTTGGCGATCTGTTCTGAGTCCTCTGGCTCCTTCTCATTCTCTGGCTACTTCTGTCTTCACCTCTGCCTTGCATGTTCTCTCTATAATCTAACTTAGTAAAACTGTCATAGTAAAACTTCAATACACACACCTCATACCACACCACACTTTTCCCTCTTCTTGCTGTTCTCATGAGAGTTGAGCATATCCTATTTCAGACTTGTTCTCTCAAAGCTTTCTCTATTTCATCATTCTGCCTGGCCCTCATATAGATGTCACTTCCAAACATGGTTGCTTACTTATAAAACTAATCTTTCCTTCATTGGAATGGGGGTTACAGACAGCTGAGAACTGTCATGGAGACATTAGAAACCAAACACAAGTTCTCTGGAATAACAACCAGTGCTCTTACCAAATAACAAGTACCAAGTGCTCCTAACAACTGAGATATCTTTCTGCCCTTTAATTGTGTGTGTGTGTCTGTGTGTGTGTGTGTGTTTATGTGTATACTTTTGTTGTGCATATGTCTCCTTCTGTGTATGTGACTGTGTAAGGGGGGGGGGGAGGGAGAGGTGTGAGATGAGTGTTTGTGTACAGGAATACAGTGCCCTTGGATGGTAGAAGAAGGCAGTGGAGCCCCAGGAGATCGCATTTCAGACAGTTGTAAACTGCCTTATTAAGCATGCTGAGAACCAAACTCAGATACTCAGGAACTGCTCTTAACCACTGAACCATCCTTCTGGCTCTTTGAGTCAGAACTGCACTACATAGTGTTCTAACACTTCCCAATAGGAGTGAGAGGCACAGGTATTGTATAAGAGAAAGATTAGCTTCAGGGAACTAGGAATCACTACAACATTATTTCTCACACAGACCAAATATTAGACATAGAATTCTCCTAGGAGTAGTGTTTGGGTACTACTTTCTTTAACCAGATCCATGTCATCCTGGTCCTTTCACAAGCCCTGGACAGTCCCAGCACAGTGCCCAATAAGTCAGTAATTCTCAATCAGTTCATGGAAAAATGCCCATACATGCTTAGGGTTTATGTAGGTCTCAATAATAATTATGCTCATGTGTATTGTATCAATTTATATTGACTGCATTAGGAAGTGCAAGTCTTAAGATATTTACTTCATTAAAGACGATATCAAATAACCGTAATCTGAGGACAAACATGGGACTCAGTGACCCAGGTCCATCAAGTTAGTTATTCATGGCTGTCAAAATTACATCAGAAATTAACTGAAACACAAGGGACTAGGTAACCTTGGGAGGTGTGTGTTTGCTTGTTTGCTTCCTCTTGTTGTTCTTGTCGTTCTCGTTGTTGTTCTCCTCCTCCTCCTCCTCCTCCTCCTCCTCCTCCTCCTCCTCCTCCTCCTCCCCCTTCTCCTCCTCCTCCTCACTAAGTCTTTAGGTGGAAAGACTCACTGTTTATTTAACAATTTACTGACTCATTCTGAATTTCACATCATGCACCACAATCCCATTCCTCTCCTGTCCCTCCTTACCCACCCTCTTTCCTTGCAAACTCTCGCTCCTAAAAGGAAAAGGGAGAAAGAGGCTCATTGTGGAAACTGTAGTGTATCTCAATATGTCTGACAGTATATTTGTCCACACTTCTTTATTTGCAAATATTCGTTGGAATGAGTCATTAGTCTGGGTCAAAACCTCAGGCTTCTACTACTGGATCATCACCAGAACTCCTGTTGGATACCTTGTGATTGACCTGTGTCAAGAAGATCCTGCAGCTTGAGATCTGTTGGTCAAGCCCTTCATGTGCTTCATAGATGGGACACATGTTGGGGTGAGCCAACTCAAAGCCCTGGACCTTGGCCTGGGTCTTATCTGAGTTGGTAGTTAAACTGCCAGATATTCTGCACCATCATCATTAGGACAGGCTCTCCATCACTGCCCACAGCTAACACACCAAGGGCTATACCAGCAAGAGACAGAGTTAGCTCTCCTGCATTCATGCCCTTGGAGCAGGTTTGCCTGCAGGCCTGTATTGTATTGCCCAGGCAAGGTGCAGGGCCTAGTTTGCCAAGAATTGCAGCTAGTGAGGAACAGAGCCAGCCTCATGACCTTGGGGCCAGCTCTCCTCACCTGCCACAGGTGGCAAGAGATAAAGAGAGGGCCTCTTTCCTTCAACCACAGCACTGCATGGCAGATGTGTGGCAGAGCCAGCTTTCCCATGCTCACACACTTGGGACATGCTCACCCACAGTCCCTGCAGACAAACTACCAGTAACCTGTGCTTCCTGGGGGAGGTATGTGGCCTGATCTCCTGGGTACTGCAACTGCTGAGGTGCTGGGCCATCTTTCCTGCTCTGAGGCATTTAGGCCAGCTCTCTCAGGATGCCCAGGTCAACATGGCCAAATCCACAGGGCCCTCAGACAACAACATGGCCCCAGGTGGCATCCGAGACCAGGGATATCCACTAGCTATTGATGGTAATATATTCCCTCTCCTGCAGGGCCAGGAATCCGGATATGACGCTCTACAGCAACATGGGCCAGGAACTAAAAATAGCTGTTCCTCACGACTCTCAAGTCTCTAGTTCTGACTCTGTTCATTGTTCACACATCCTTCTGCTTCTTTTTCTCTTCCTTCTCTCCACCATGTACTTGCTTATCTTAGTCACACCTGGGGCGGTATCTGGGTATTTGGGGTCATCTCAGGAGTACTATGCTCTGCCTCTGTGTGACACTGAGCAGAGGTCATCTCTGGCTTGCTCTGTTCACCAAGGACGCAGCATGGTAGTCTGGGGGTCATCTTTGGCATGGGGGGAAGACACCCCTATAAAGAACACGGAAGAAGGAATGTTTTTGCCTCTCCTCACTCTGGCTAGAATCCATTCCTTCACTAGCATTAGAGTCTACAGCTGGATTCTGGTGTATACAGAAGACCCACTGAAACATCCAGTCTCATGACTTGAACATCCACTGGATTCTTGTACTTTCCTTAACTAGACAGTGTTTTTTGGACTTGCTGGACCACAGCCTGTAAAACACTCTAATAAATACCCTTTATATCCACACATGCACACACTCACACATACATATGCAAATACACACACACACACACACACACACACACATATATATATATATATATATATATATATATATATACACATAAAATATACAAACATATATTTATTCCACAAGTTCTCTTTCTATAGAGAACCTTAACTAATATTGTCTTATTTTGCAGGATCAGTGTCTGTGAGTCCTGATCCTCATGGCTTTTGTTCAGGACAGAGGGCTCTAAGAGACTCTCTCTCTTTGTAATATCAAAGCCTGTATCTCAGATGTGTAAGGAAAGTCTGGGCATGGCCATAGAGGGAACTTCACCAAATGATATAACCAAAAGTATTTTATGCACACAAACACACACACATACAAATCCTGGTTGACACACTTCAGTTAGCAAGAACTGTTAGCAAAGAATGGAGCTACAAAGGACAAATGTAACATTAGTATAGTCAGGCACTTTTCCAGACCTATGGACTATGATGGACTTGGTTTTTGCTCTCATTTTGGCAGGTGTTGGGGGTATCATGCTGGGTTCTTAGGTCTTAATGGTGCCTCTAACATAGTATCACTTCTGCAAAGGGCTTGACAGGGTAATGTTTCAATTTGGCCTTGATGGGAGTGACCTTGTCCTAGTCTACAATATCTACACAAACTCACTGATTTGTACACATGAATAGAACAGCTATCCAGGCATGGTTGTGTATGGTGGTTAAAATTAACTGGGAGTTTGTAACCACCTTTGATTATTTAGTTCCCAAATAAAAGATACAAAACCTTTACATTCATAATAAGCCTTAAAATCACTAGAGCTGGGAAGATATCAACCTTCTATGCTATTTTTTCTACCTCACTATCAATGACCTGTAGATATGACTGCCCGTGTTCTATCTGAGCTGCTCCTGCTCCAGCTGGCTGGCCCTCAGGGCCGTGCTCTCATGATCTACCCACCGCAAGATGTCTTCTTCTCCCTTCTTCTCTCTCACCATTTTTCCCTCTCTTCTCTCCTCAGACCCAAGCTCAGCAACTGAAACAATGCCTACATCTCTTCTGCACAACTACAGGCTTTCCTATGTTTATTTAATCTAGTGTTTTAAATAAGGAACAAAGTGACAGAGCATCACATGGTGTATTGTGGATTCCTTTGTCCCTGAGGATCTATCCACCTGGGGGCAATCAATCTTGGGGGCCAGTATTTAGCTTTACAATCTATAGCAAACAACCTAACTTCAACAGTGGACCCTTACTCCCAGCACTTGGGAGGCAGAAGTAGCAGCAGGTGAATCCCTGTGATTGTGTCCCAAGCCTTGTCTACACAGCAAGTTCCAGAACATCCAAGGTGCCTAATGAGGCATTGATAAAATTAACAAATTAATAAAATAAATTAGAACAGCTTTTCACATGTCAATAATACTTCAACAAAAAAATGATTTAGAAGTTGGATTTTATTCTAAAGAAGTCCTAGAATTTCTTGGCTAAAAGAAGAGAGCCAGGTACAAAGTAAATTCTTACTTCATAAGGTGATAGAGACTTCTCCAGAAAGCCATGCCATGTTGCCTGAGCTCCTGGCACACTGTCAATATCTAGTGTGTTGGGGTCCCTTGGATAATTAGGTCACATTAATCAGGACACAGGAGATACAGAGTAACTGTGCTTTCTTGAATATTCCAGCATTGTTTATAGGCAAACAGAATAAAGATTGCCCACAGATTCCAATTCTCACCAG
This sequence comes from Mus musculus, assembly GCF_000001635.26. Classification (NCBI taxonomy): domain Eukaryota; kingdom Metazoa; phylum Chordata; class Mammalia; order Rodentia; family Muridae; genus Mus; species Mus musculus. Next base: position 2,736,210 of record NT_187004.1, on the reverse strand, counting down.
CTTCTGTTTCTGAAGCCATAGTTTATCTGGGTTCAAGGTGACCCAAATCTCCTTGCAGACTGAGAAATCGGTCAGCAGTCCAAAGCTATTATGGGTTTCCTAGATTAACTAAAACAAACTGTCTCATGAAAAAATGATCATGGAGGCCACTTCCTCAGGCATGCAGCTCACTTGGCGGACATCAGTGTTCTCTGCTAAGAAAGTTTGCTTTCTCAGTGTCCCAGTGTGCTGGGATTTACAGATATCCTTAAGTCACCTCACAGCTAGTAGGCTGCAGCAGTCACCTCATGCTATTTCTCTACAGCACACAGTGCTCAATATCTGCTGGCCAACCTTACAGGACTCTTAACCAATGAGCTTTTTCGCTAGTCCAGGCTTCCTCTTCATTTTATTGAATAAGAATACTTCTGATTAATAAAGTATTAATAATATAATTACTGAGAAACTATTGCAAAACAACTTTTTAAAAATATTGAACAGCTATAAAAACAACTTTCATTATAATGCTACTTCACAAAATTTTTCTAATTCACTTTGATTGATAGGTTGAGAGATAATATATTGTGTCTCTATGGTTGTGGCACTTGTCAATAATAAATCTATTGATCTTTGGCTTAGGCAGGAAATTGAAAATGGAACATCTGGGAGAAGAGAAAATTCTGGGCTAGAGCCAGGCAGGAAATTTTCCTGGAGAAGGTGTAAAGAGATGGATGCTTGATACCTGAGAACAGGTAACCAGCCATGTGGCAAAAATGTAGACTAAAATAAATGGTTTACTCTAAGTTTTGATCTAGCCAGAGAAGAGCCTAGCTATATTGTCAAAGCATGTGTAAATTTATTTTGATTCTGAGTTTTATTTCTGAGAGCCTGGGGGTTGGAGGAAGAACTGGGAAATAACTTCCACAGATAAGGGTCATGGAGCCTTCCAAGTGAAAGGCTGGAACAAACAAATTGGTAAACCTAAAATTAAAGTTAAACATATTCCTAATAAATATATCAGTGTTACTATGTAAATGAAACAGTCAATGAAAATAGTTGCACTCTTTGTGTGAGACTCATATTTTGTGGATAACCATAGTTACCAACCCTCATCAAAGAAGCAAACAGACTGACACAGAGAATCATGACTGCACACAGCACAGAGATCAACAGATCTTGGGGAGGCCAGTCCCCACTGATATATCAACATTAGAGCTCCTGCATTTATGCCCCTGTACAGAAAGGATGGAAAGATTACAAAAACCAGAACAGCAGGAGGTCTAGTGGGAAACAGTCTCTCCTAGAAATAACTGCATAGACAAGACAGATTCAAGAGCAACAAAGATGAAAGAGGGAACTTCTGTGGGGCCCATCCCCTAGACGAAGAATTGCAGGCAACTGATGGTTGCTGAGCTAGAATTAGCCTCTCCACCAATGAGCCTCTTATTGGATGGCCAGTGGATAGCAGTCAGCCCTGAAACCATACACACACAAACAACAAAACAGACTCAGCATGTTGCATTCATATACCTGTTTGTGGAAACACAGGCACACATACATTGTTACCTACACAGACATAGGTAACAATGATGGAGAAAGAAAAAGAAGCTATTAAGAGGAAGAACTTGGAATGGGTTGGAAGGAGAGTAACTGAGAAGGTATAGAGGGAGGCAAGCAGAGATGTTGCAATTCTACTTCAATCGAAATATATCTAAGAAATAAAGTGGGATAAGTGGCCTGTCTTTAAAAAAAAAAAAAAAAAAGCTATCCTAGTGGTGTGAAGGTGAGACAGTCACTGTGTGAGGGTTGTAAAGGTGTCAGGTGGGGCTGGAGAGCTGACTCAGCTGAACAGCACTGGCTGATCCTCCAGAGAACTGTGGTCTAATTCCCAGCACCTACATTGTGACACACAGCCTAGTGGGAATCTCTGGACAAAGCACACCAACACCAGAGCGCAAGAGAGGCATAGGCACCGGTGGATTTTAAAACCAGGATAGCTCCTAAAAAGGCCTATTTCTGGTTTGCATTCTCATTTTGTACTCTAAGACCACAAGGTGAGGCTGACAAGCAATTTCACAATTTGTGAGGCAGCAGGATCTTAAGGGCAATGAGGCATTGTTTCAGCTATTTCTCCATGTCATTCTATTCCAGGTGGCAAGTGAAGTTAATCTTATAACTGAGTATCACTCAGTGCTTTACATAAACTATTAAGTAATTCAATGTATCAGTCAGTATCTTAGTTTACTCCAACAGTCTGTAACTCCAGTTCCAGGATGTCTGTTGCCACCTTCTGGTCTCCTGTGGTACTACATGCATGTGGTACACTGGCAAACATGCAGGCAAAATATCCATACATGCAAAGTAAAATAAAACTTTAAAAGGTGTCAGGCACTTACTGAGGGTTTATCAGGTTTTGCTGGGGTCCACAGAAGACAGGTACTTAATTCATCTTATGAACTATAGGATGAGAGAAAGAGTTGTGGTACAGAAATCATATAGTTTAAAGCAGAGACAGCAGGAGAGAGGATGGCTAGAATGTAGCTCAATTAGTATAGTGCTTTGTCCAACACACAGAAATACCTGGATTTCATCTCCAGAAAGCATAAGACAGATATGGTATCAGGATCCATGGAACTTGTCTCATTTAACCAAAACAAAACATTGGAGGTGGGGAGATGCCTCAGTGAACAAGAGCACTTGCTGCTCCTCAGATTTGTCATGACAACCAGAGAAATTCCCAAAGAATGCTATGTCATCCTAGATCCTAGTGTTCAGACCTGCAACTAATCTTTAATAATGCATGAATGAAAAATGTACCTTGGGAGAGTAAGAGTGAATCTTGAGCTAATTTATCCTGACGCTGGAAATTGGAGATCAGAAAAATAGTTGCATTCAGAAAAATTGGTTATGTTTCTTGTTGGTACAACAAAATATATGACAAGAACAGCCTAAGATAACAGTCTTATTTTGGATCACAGTTGGAAAGAACACTCTGCAATGGGAGGGGAAACAAGATGATATGGTGTAGGCTTAAATTTTTCTAACCCTAACTTTTAAAATGTTTCTTAAGTGTTTTAACCTCCTTTCTTCCCATTATCCACCAGAGGGAGTGGGAAAGAAAGGTTATTAGGATTCAGGCAAAGTGGTCCTGTTTAGAAATTGCTATTTAGAGCAAATCCCACCTACATTGTCAGGTAAGCAGTTCAGTTCACAAGTCAGCAACAGCAGCTTGCAAATACTTCAACAATCTACCAGCAGCCCAGTTTGGTAGAGTCTGGATACAAAACGGGAATCAGAACATGTAGAAAACTTTGCAGGAACAGCCAGGACTCAGCCAAATTGACACGAGTCATCAGGAGAGATTAGGACAACCAGGAACACTAGAAGTTCTCACCTGTGCCTTTCTTAACAAATTGAAGATCAAGAAGTGTTGCAAAGCTAGTTCTACAGACAAGTCCCTCTCATCGTAGATTGAGTCCCATGTATACTCCCCCACCCCAGCCATCAAGTGTCTTGCCTTCGCACATGAGTCTGTCTTAGAAAATCTTCACTCTAGTCTTTATCAGCTGACATCACTCTGCCAATCAGCTGGAGTCTAAGGATAAAAGAAGAAGCTGCCAGCACACCACCAGGAGTTTGTGGTGCATTTCTCTCTATAGACTCTTGACAGACGAAAGGAGCTCCACAACACATGTAAGATGAATCAATACATGTGTGGAATGAGTGAAGAATCCTCCATCATTTCACATGTTTGCTCTAGCAAAACTCCCTTTCACCTGTGTCTGCTTCAGAAAAAAAAAAAAAAAAAAAAAAACATTCCTTCTCGTGTCTGCTTCAGCAAACCATATTTTTCCTAATATCTGCTTCAGGAAAGCATTCATTCATATGTTTGCCCCACCAAAGCAGCATCTGCCAACACAGTGACTTTCCAAAGAATCCCTAAGTTTCCACTTCAGTATAGCATCTCTGTTGCAGCAGCATGGGAGGCTGCTGGCTCTGCTCTCAGCCAATCAGGAGACTGAGAACCAGGGATGCAGTGCTCACCTGGCTTCCCCCCCCCCCTTGTATTTAGTCTAGGGCTACAGTATAGGATTATAGCGTCACCTTCCTTTCGTTAAACCTCTCTGCAAATGCGTTTGAAGGCATGCCCAAAGGTTTGTCTCATAGATGACCCTAAATCCATTCACCATGACAAAAAGATTAATCATTACAGTTAGTCTATGAGAAACAAGAGGATCTGTGATTTTAATTTTTTTTCCTTGCTAAGAAGAGGATTTAAAGGACCCCAATGGAGGACTTCTAATATAGTAGAGTCCAACCAAAACCTATTCACAGCAGGCCACTCCTGAGTGAAACACCTGGAGGGCATCTGAGGAAGCTGCTGTTTGTTGGAGTCACTGTGTACTGCAGACACTGGGTGCTGCAGCTGCTTCCTGTGCTATGGGAGCAGATGCTGGAGGCTCATTTTGCAGGCACCTGGCAAGGAGCCTGAGAGACACAGAAATGCCATGCTTTCCCTTCATGCTGCTCTACTGCCATCTACTGTCTAGTCTTCAGGGTCAGCTGGCAAAGAACAGATCACTAAGGGCTCAGGATCATTTTTGTAGCTGAGATGCAGCATAAATACTTTCTCACACAATGAGAGCAATACCTGAACCTTGTAGCAAACAAAAACCAGAGGGAGATCACAAACCTATAAATATGGTATTGCGACACTGCAGTGCTCATGAAGCTCTTTGGATTGTTTTGGGGTTGTTTTGTTTTGTTTTGTTTGCTTTGTAATCAGTATATTAAAGAGACATTAATAATTTTCAAAGATTATTTAAATTCTGATACACAGACATGAACATATGATGACATTAAATGTACGATTATGACCATTCTTCACAATCTGCTACCATACAAAGGTTAAATTATGATTCCTTTGGAACCTAAATCAAATGGTTTAAAAGAGCTAGCAGCATGCATGAGGAACACCTATGCATGCAAATTTCTTTTCACTCTGTGGGAGTTAATAAACAAGGGATTTTTAATGCTTAGGTTAATTAGAAGAACCCACCTCTCTCTAGACGTAGAGCAGGTGTTGAACACAGGTAAGGCCATGCTAAACTCTGGAATAGCTATTAATATTAATTAGTTCTATATACTTATATTGTGAGCACTCTTTCACACATTACTATTCCTGGAATAACCAAGACACTGGGAGTGGGGAAATCTGACTACCCATTCAGCAGAGATTGGACTTTCCTTTGCTGTTGGAGGCACCTGGAATAAAGCCATTAATCTAGTGGATGTGATAAAAGTTTAACCAAAAAAAGGAGCAACTTAGACATTCCTGCATGTAAGGAAATATTATCAAACAGAGAAGGGGTGGGAAGAATGGAAGCTAAAGGGAGTTTTTTGTAATAGAGCATCTCTTAGGAATATCAGAAGCTATATCCATAAAATCCCACCAACATGTCTGCCCAAACATGGGCTGAATGAGACAATGCCAATATTCATAACAAAGTGACCAAGGAAAAGTCCAGGAGGCCTCAGTCATCCACAAAGAACAAACAGGCACCTAAGGAAATCTGGGAGTGGGAGGGATAGTCTTCCACAGAGGAAAGCATCAAGTGGTTATCCATTACCACATGGGCAGGTTGAAAACATATATACGAATACTTTTATATAGGCTGAGCAGATAATATATAGGAGTGGAGGGGTGGTATGTGGAGCATGCGCACGCGCGCGTGTCTGCGCATTCACACACATACACACACGTGGAGCAGGCACATGTAACAGTAATTAAAAAAAAAGAAACCATCCATTTGGAAATGAATGGGAGAGTTTTATGGGCTAGAGAAAAGGGAAAGGAGAAGTGTAATTAATTATATTATAATCTCAAAGTTAAAAAAATCTATAAATTTTTAAAAAGCAACGTAGAGGATAAAGAGGATTAGTGCAGGTTACAATTCCAGGTCTCCCTCCATCATTGGAGGAAGTCAAAGAAGGATCTGCAAATGGCTAGTACATTAAGAAGAGAGAATCCAGCCTGGGAAACACATAGGCTAACTACCTCACCTCCTCAAAATCCAATTCCCAAGGCTCATTCTGAGTTCTAAAGTCCACCATCTGCTGTGACTCCCCTTTTGGTCTGTCCCTTTCTCCAGTGGACCACACAGATCTTCTACTCCAAGCTTCTTTCTCTCCCACTCATGGCTTATCCCAGTCCCCAAAGTCAATAGGCATTCCTTGGGAATCTACAGGTCACTCTCACCAGGAAACCATGAAGGCTATTTCAGATCTACACATCTTCTCCATTATTCCAAGTCTGACCCATCATTCTCATCTCCACCTCTGTTGCAGATCTTCTTCTCTGTGGCCTCTCCTCACTTTCCTCATCTATTACCAGGGGATAAGCAGATCCCGATGAAACACCCTACTTTCCTCCCTCCTGTGGACCCCTCACACACAGCCCACCCCCTCCTAGCCCTTCCTTACTCTTAATTGTCAGCTCCCAATCCCTAGAAATACATTTTACCTAGAATCCCCAGTGGATACAACTATCAGGATTCTAGAAGTAATCCCTACCAGGTGATACACAGTTACTACAGTCTCACATGAATGAGAAATATTAACAAAAACAAAAACAACCAAAATACTCACACAATGAAGACCAGAAATCAGTACCTAAAATATGATCTTTCTAAGCCCAGATACTCATATACCAGCAAAAAGACAAATCAGTAGCGGCCAGGATGGTGGGAATCCAACAGAGCTCAACAACTCTAGCACAGCAGACACTAAATGTTACAACAAAGCTAAAGTGTATACGCCTGTATACACACACACACACGATCTTAAGATAGCCTTTATTAATAGGATAGAGGTCCTTAAGAGGAAATTAATATTAAAAATCACAAAAGTAATATATGAAAACACAAATGGTGGAAGGAAATGGATAAAACAGTTCAAGACCTGAAAACAGAAATAAAATCAAAAAAGGAACCCTAGGCTGAGGGAAATATGAAAGTAAATAATTTAGGAATAGAAAGTAAATAATTCTAACAGGAACATGAGAGGCAAGCCTCACTAACAGAATAGCAAGAATGGAAGAGAGAATCTAAGGTGTTTCAACAAAATCCTAGACAGAATAGGTCCTTCAGTAAAGAAAACATTAAATCTGAAAATATCCTGGCACAAAACATTCAGGTAATCCAGGACACCATGAAAAGACAAATCTAAGAATAAGAAAAATAAAAGAAGGGGAGGAAACACAGGTCAAGCCGGGTGGGAGTGGCTCACACCTTCAGGTCCAGTACTAGGGAGGCAGAGGCAAGTGGCTCTCTGAGTTCCAGACCAGCCTGGTCTACATAGTGGGTTCCAGGACAGCCAGCAATACACCGAGGGACTGTGCCTCCAAAAACCAAAAGTAAACACAGGTGAAAGTCACAGAAAATATTTCCAACAAAATCATAGAAGAAAATTTTTCCTAACCTAAAGAAGATAATGCCTATAAAGGTGCAAAAGACATCCTGAACACCAAATAGACTGGGCTAGAAAAGAAAGTCCCTTTGTCACATAACCATCAAAACACTAAACTTCACATAACAAAGAAAAACATTAAAAGGAGGATGGGTAAAAAGACCAAGTTACATACAGAGGCAGACCTATTAGAATAACACCTGAATTCCCGAATAAGATCCTAAAACCCACAACAGCCTGGACAGATGTTCTAAAATTTGAAGACACCACAAGTGCCAGCCTAGACTACTATACTAAGAAAAAAGTATCATCCAAGTACCAATTATAGTACTTGGAAAAAAGAAAAACATTGCATGATAAAACCAAAGTTTAACTTGGGAGGCAGAGGCAGCTGGAATTCTGAGTTCAAGGCCAGCCTAATAGACAGAGTGAGTTCCAGGACAGCCAGGGCTATAAAGAGAAACCCTGTCTCAAAAAAACAAAAAAACAAAAAACAAAAAAGAACAAAAACAAAAACAAAAACAAACAAACAAAAAAAAAACACATACACACAAAAAGTTAAGCAATCTCTAGCTAAAAATCAACCTCTAAAGAAATTAACAGAAGGAAAACTTGAGCCAACCACGCCTAAGAAATAAATGATCCACAAACAAAAAATAAAGAAGACACACAAGAAATAAATAATGTGCCTGGCGTGGTGGCACATGCCTTTAATCCCAGCACTCAGGAGGCAGAAGCAATCGGATTTCTGAGTTCGAGGCCAGCCTGGTCTACAAAGTGAATTCCAGGACAGCCAGGGCTACACAGAGAAACCCTGTCTCAGAAAAAAACAAAAAAACACTGCTCATTATCTCTCAATATCAATGGTCTCAATTCCCCATAAAAAGACACAAACTAACAATATGGATATAAAAAACAGTATCCAACCTTCTGATGCATCCAAGAAACAGAAACACATCTTAACCTCAAGGATGGACATCAGGGTAAAAATGGAGGAAAAAATATTCTGAGCAAATAGACCTAAGAAGAAAGCTGGTATAGCCATTTTAATATCTGACAAACTAGACTTCAACACAAAACTAATCAAAAGAGACACATACTCATCAAATGAAATGTCCACCTAGAGCACATTGCAATTTTAGATGCATATGGCCCAAATATATTGCAACTCAAATTCATAAAAGAACATTAGTACAGCTTAAATCATATATTGTTCCACTCACTGGTAGTGAGAGACTTCACTACTTGACTCTTGCCAACAGACAGGTCATCCAGACAAAAACTAAACTAAGCAGAGAAACGCTGAAGCTAACTGGTGTTATAAACCAAATGGACCTAACATATCATTAAGAATTAAGAAGTCATCTATGTCAGGAGTGGTGCCGAACGCCCTTAATCCCAGCACTCGGGTGGCAGAGGCAGGTGGATTTCTGAGTTCAAGGCCAGCCTGGTCTACAAGGTGAGTTCCAGGACAGACAGACAGGGAAACCCTGTCTCAAAAAAAAAAAAAAAAGTCATCTATTTGGCTGTATAGCATCACTACAAGACAGTACCTCTTTGTAGATCTGCAGAAATCTGCTCAAAAGGGGTGAACTAATACCTAGTGATTGATATATGTTTAGTAATAACAGGAAAGCTTATTAATAGCAGGAATCTTTCCTAAAATGAATTCTCCTCTCTGCCTTTGGATGAAGATATAGAACTCTCAGCTCCTCTAAGCCCACATCTACCTGGACACTGCCATGCTCACACCTTGATGATAATGGACTGAACCTCTAAACCTGTAAGCCAGCCCCAATTAAATAATGTCCTTTATACGAGTTGCTTTGGTCATAGTGTCTCTCCACAGCAGTAAAACCCTAACTGAGAGAGTGGGAGAAAGAACTCACAAAGTAGCAAACACCAGCTACACACACTTAACCTGATAAAAGTGAAAGTGGGCAATAGCCTTGAATGTATTGCTGTAGGAGATGACTCTCTAAACAGAACACCAATAACACAGACACTAAGATCAACAATTAATAACTGGGACCTCATGAAACACAAAAGCTTCTATAAGACAAAGGACACTATCATTCAGACAAAGTGTTGGCCTACAGAATGTGAAAGATATTTACCATCCATACATCCGATAGAGGGCTAAAAGACAAAATAGAACTCAAAAAATGAGATATAAAGAAAACAACTGAATTTTAAAATGGGGTAAGAGAATTCTCAAAAGAGGAAAGACGAATGATTGATTAAAGAAATGTTCAACATTCTTAGTCATCAGAGAAATGTAAATCAAAACTACTTTGAGATTGCATCTCGCACTGATTAGAACAATCTATAAAACAAGTGATAGAGTGAAAATTTAATTTTTTCTTTTATTTTTCCTCCCCACATTTAGTTTTTTTCAATGCTTACTTTTTATGATGGTTCTTAAATGCTTTAACCTCCTTTCTAGCCCACAACCCACCTGGCATGTGGAAAAGAAAGGATATGGGGGGAAGCAGACGAGTTTAGAAATGGTTCTTTAGGCAAATCCCATTTGTGTTGTCAGGAAATTAGCAGTTCAATTCACATCTCAGCAGTGACAGTTCGATCCACTCACAAACAGTTCATGAATATACCAGCAGTCCAATTCAGTAGTCAGGACTGCAAACACAATAAGCAGTAGTGGCACAATCTAGCAGAACAGCCAGTCCTCAGGCAAATTGTCACAAGTTGGACAAGGGCCAACAGGAATGCCAGGAAAAGTTTTCTGGCAATAAATAAATAAATAAATAAATAAATAAATAAATAAAAATAAAATTAAAAAAAAAAAACCACTGAAGATTTAACACCAACAACAGTTGCACAGCACTCTACAAGAAAGCCAATCTCGAGACAACCGGCCACCTTCCTGGCGAGAGCCACAGAGCTTCTGAGGCAGTGCCACCTTCGGCTCCAGACAACCGACCACCTTCCTGGCGAGAGCCACAGAGCTTCTGAGGCTGCGTCATCTTCGGCTCCAGACAACCGGCCACCTTCCTGGCCAAAGCAACACAGCTTCTGGGAAAGATCTTGTTTTGGGCCTTCATCTTCAGCCAGGAGGAGGTCCAAACACCAGATAACTGTGCACCTTCCCTGAAAGAGGAGAGCTTGCCTACAGAGACTGCTCTGACCACTGAAACTCAGAGGAGAGAGCTAGTCTCCCAAGTCTGCTGATAGAGGGTAACAAAAGCAACAGAGGAACAATCTCTAAACAAAGACAACTATAACAACTAACTCCAGAGATTGCCAGATGGCAAAAGGTAAACGTAAGAATCCTACTAACAGGAACCAAGACCACTCACCATCATCAGAACCCAGCACTCCCACTTCGCCCAGTCCAGGACATCCTAACACACCTGAAAAGGTAGACCTGGATTTAAAAGCATTTCTCATGATGATGGTAGAGGACATAAAGAAGGAATTTAATAACTCACTTAAGGAAATACAGGAGAACACTGCTAAAGAGTTACAAGTCCTTAAAGAAAAACAGGAAAACACAACCAAACAGGTAGAAGTCCTTATAGAAAAACAGGAAAACACATCGAAACAGGTGATAGAATTGAACAAAACCATACTAGACCTAAAAAGGGAAGTAGACACAATAAAGAAAACCCAAAGTGAGGCAACACTGGAGATAGAAACCCTAGGAAAGAAATCTGGAACCATAGATGCCAGCATCAGCAACAGAATACAAGAGATGGAAGAGAGAATCTCAGGTGCAAAAGATTCCATAGAGAACATCGGCACAACAATCAAAAAAAATGGAAAATGCAAAAAGATCCTAACTCAAAACATCCAGGAAATCCAGGACACAATGAGAAGACTAAACCTACTCATAATAGGAGTGGATGAGAATGAAGATTTTCAACTCAAAGGACCAGCAAACATCTTCAACAAAATTATTGAAGAAAACTTCCCAAATCTAAAGAAAGAGATGCCCATGAACATACAAGAAGCCTACAGAACTCCAAATAGACTGGACCAGAAAAGAAATTCCTCCTGACACATAATAATCAGAACATCAAATGCACTAAATAAAGATAGAATACTAAAAGCAGTAAGGGAAAAAGGTCAAGTAACATATAAAGGCAAGCCTATCAGAATTACACCAGATTTTTCACCAGAGACTATGAAAGCCAGAAGAGCCTGGACAGATGTTATACAGATACTAAGAGAACACAAATTCCAGCCCAGGCTACTATACCCAGGCAAACTCTCAATTACCATAGATGGAGAAACCAAAGTATTCCACGACAAAACTAAATTCACCCATTATCTCTCCAAGAATCCAGCCCTTCAAAGGATAATAACAGAAAAAAAACCAATACAAGGACGGGAACCACGCCCTAGAAAAAACAAGAAGATAATCCCTCAACAAAACTAAAAGAAGACAGCCACAAGAACAGAATGCCAACTTTAACAACAAAAATAACAGGAAGCAACAATTACTTTTCCTTAATATCTCTTAATATCAATGGTCTCAACTCCCCAATAAAAAGACATAGACTAACAGACTGGCTACACAAACAGGACCCAACATTCTGCTGCTTACAGGAAACCCATCACAGGGAAAAAGACAGACACTACCTCAGAGTGAAAGGCTGGAAAACAATTTTCCAAGCAAATGGTCTGAAGAAATAAGCTGGAGTAGTCATTTTAATATCGGATAAAATCGACTTCCAACCCAAAGTTATCAAAAAAGACAAGGAGGGACACTTCATACTCATCAAAGGTAAAATCCTCCAAGAGGAACTCACAATTCTGAATATCTACGCTCCAAATGCAAGGGCAGCCACATTCATTAAAGACACCTTAGTAAAGCTCAAAGCACATGTTGCACCTCACACAATAATAGTGGGAGACTTCAACACACCACTTTCATCAATGGACAGATCGTGGAAACAGAAACTAAACAGGGACACAGTGAAACTAACAGAAGTTATGAAACAAATGGACCTGACAGATATCTACAGAACATTTTATCCTAAAACAAAAGGATATACCTTCTTCTCAGCACCTCACGGGACCTTCTCCAAAATTGACAATATAATTGGTCACAAAACAGGCCTCAAAAGATACAAAAATATTGAAATTGTCCCATGTATTTTATCAGACCACCATGGCCTAAGACTGATCTTCAATAACAACATAAATAACTGAAAGCCAACATTCACGGGGAAACTGAACAACACTCTTCTCAATGATACCTTGGTCAAGGAAGGAATAAAGAAAGAGATTAAAGACTTTTTAGAGTTTAATGAAAATGAAGCCACAACGTACCCAAACCTATGGGACACAATGAAAGCATTTCTAAGAGGGAAACTCATAGCTCTGAGTGCCTCCAAGAAGAAACGGGAGACAGCACATACTAGCAGCTTGACAACACATCTAAAAGCTCTAGAAAAAAAGGAAGCAAATTCACCCAAGAGGAGTAGACGGCAGGAAATAATCAAACTCAGGGGTGAAATCAACCAAGTGGAAACAAGAAGAACTATTCAAAGAATTAACCAAACGAGGAGTTGGTTATTTGAGAAAATCAACAAGATAGATAAACCCTTAGCTAGACTCACTAAAGGGCACAGGGACAAAATCCTAATTAACAAAATGAGAAATGAAAAGGGAGACATAACAACAGATCCTGAAGAAATCCAAAACACCATCAGATCCTTCTACAAAAGGCTATACTCAACAAAACTGAAAAACCTGGACGAAATGGACAAATTTCTGGACAGATACCAGGTACCAAAGTTGAATCAGGATCAAGTTGACCATCTAAACAGTCCCATAACACCTAAAGAAATAGAAGTAGTTATTAATAGTCTCCCAGCCAAAAAAAGCCCAGGACCAGACGGATTTAGTGCAGAGTTCTATCAGACCTTCAAAGAAGATCTAATTCCAGTTCTGCACAAACTATTTCACAAAATAGAAGTAGAAGGTACTCTACCCAACTCATTTTATGAAGCCACTATTACTCTGATACCTAAACCACAGAAAGACCCAACAAAGATAGAGAACTTCAGACCAATTTCTCTTATGAATATCGATGCAAAAATCCTCAATAAAATTCTCGCTAACCGAATCCAAGAACATATTAAAGCAATCATCCATCCTGACCAAGTAGGTTTTATTCCAGGGATGCAGGGATGGTTTAATATACGAAAATTCATCAATGTAATCCATTATATAAACAAACTCAAAGACAAAAACCACATGATCATCTCGTTAGATACAGAAAAAGCATTTAAGAAGATCCAACACCCATTCATGATAAAAGTTTTGGAAAAAACAGGAATTCAAGGCCCATACCTAAACATGATAAAAGCAATCTACAGCAAACCAGTAGCCAACATCAAAGTAAATGGAGAGAAACTGGAAGCAATCCCACTAAAATCAGGGACTAGACAAGGCTGCCCACTTTCTCCCTACCTCTTCAACATAGTACTTGAAGTATTAGCCAGAGCAATTCGACAACAAAAGGAGATCAAGGGGATACAAATTGGAAAAGAGGAAGTCAAAATATCACTTTTTGCAGATGATATGATAGTATATATAAGTGACCCTAAAAATTCTACCAGAGAACTCCTAAACCTGATAAACAGCTTCGGTGAAGTAGCTGGATATAAAATAAACTCAAACAAGTTGATGGCCTTTCTCTATACAAAGAATAAACAGGCTGAGAAAGAAATTAGGGAAACAACACCCTTCTCAATAGTCACAAATAATATAAAATATCTTGGCGTGACTCTAACTAAGGAAGTGAAAGATCTATATGATAAAAACTTCAAATCTCTGAAGAAAGAAATTAAAGAAGATCTCAGAAGATGGAAAGATCTCCCATGCTCATGGATTGGCAGGATCAACATTGTAAAAATGGCTATCTTGCCAAAAGCAATCTACAGATTCAATGCAATCCCCATCAAAATTCCAACTCAATTCTTCAACGAATTAGAAGGAGCAATTTGCAAATTCATCTGGAATAACAAAAGACCTAGGATAGCAAAAAGTCTTCTCAGAGATAAAAGAACCTCTGGTGGAATCACCATGCCTGACCTAAAGCTTTACTACAGAGCAATTGTGATAAAAACTGCATGGTACTGGTATAGAGACAGACCAGTAGACCAATGGAATAGAATTGAAGACCCAGAAATGAACCCACACACCTATGGTCACTTGATCTTCGACAAGGGAGCTAAAACCATCCAGTGGAAGAAAGACAGCATTTTCAACAATTGGTGCTGGCACAACTGGTTGTTATCATGTAGAAGAATACGCATCGATCCATACTTATCTCTTTGTACTAAGGTCAAATCTAAGTGGATCAAGGAACTTCACATAAAACCAGAGACACTGAAACTTATAGAGGAGAAAGTGGGGAAAAGCCTTGAAGATATGGGCACAGGGGAAAAATTCCTGAACAGAACAGCAATGGCGTGTGCTGTAAGATCGAGAATTGACAAATGGGACCTAATGAAACTCCAAAGTTTCTGCAAGGCAAAAGACACCGTCAATAAGACAAAAAGACCACCAACAGATTGGGAAAGGATCTTTACCTATCCTAAATCAGATAGGGGACTAATATCCAACATATATAAAGAACTCAAGAAGGTGGACTTCAGAAAATCAAATAACCCCATTAAAAAATGGGGCTCAGAACTGAACAAAGAATTCTCACCTGAGGAATACCGAATGGCAGAGAAGCACCTGAAAAAATGTTCAACATCCTTAATCATCAGGGAAATGCAAATCAAAACAACCCTGAGATTCCACCTCACACCAGTCAGAATGGCTAAGATCAAAAATTCAGGTGACAGCAGATGCTGGCGTGGATGTGGAGAAAGAGGAACACTCCTCCATTGTTGGTGGTATTGCAGGCTTGTACAACCACTCTGGAAATCAGTCTGGCGGTTCCTCAGAAAATTGGACATAGTACTACCAGATGATCCAGCAATACCTCTCCTGGGCATATATCCAGAAGATGCCCCAACGGGTAAGAAGGACACATGCTCCACTATGTTCATAACAGCCTTATTTATAATAGCCAGAAGCTGGAAAGAACCCAGATGCCCCTCAACAGAGGAATGGATACAGAAAATGTGGTACATCTACACAATGGAGTACTACTCAGCTATTAAAAAGAATGAATTTATGAAATTCCTAGCCAAATGGATGGACCTGGAGGGCATCATCCTGAGTGAGGTAACACATTCACAAAGGAACTCACACAATATGTACTCACTGATAAGTGGATATTAGCCCAAAACCTAGGATACCCAAGATATAAGATACAATTTCCTAAACACATGAAACTCAAGAAAAATGAAGACTGAAGTGTGGACACTATGCCCCTCCTTAGAAGTGGGAACAAAACACCCTTGGAAGGAGTTACAGAGACAAAGTTTGGAGCTGAGATGAAAGGATGGACCATGTAGAGACTGCCATATCCAGGGATCCACCCCATGATCAGCATCCAAACGCTGACACCATTGCATACACTAACAAGATTTTATTGAAAGGACCCAGATGTAGCTGTCTCTTGTGAGACTATGCCGGGGCCTAGCAAACACAGAAGTGGATGCTCACAGTCAGCTAATGGATGGATCACAGGGCTCCCAATGGAGGAGCTAGAGAAAGTAGCCAAGGAGCTAAAGGGATCTGCAACCCTATAGGTGGAACAACATTATGAACTAACCAGTACCCCGGAGCTCTTGACTCTAGCTGCATATATATCAAAAGATGGCCTAGTCGGCTATCACTGGAAAGAGAGGCCCATTGGACTTGCAAACTTTATATGCCCCAGTACAGGGGAACACCAGGGCCAAAAAGGGGGAGTGGGTGGGCAGGGGAGTGGGGGTGGGTGGGTATGGGGGACTTTTGGTATAGCATTGGAAATGTAAATGAGCTAAATACCTAATAAAAAATGAAAAAAAAAAAGAAAGCCAATCTCTTCTCACATACTGTAGAGCCTTATTTATACTCACACCAAAAATCATATATCCCCCATGGGTCTTCCCTCACCACCAATCTTGATTCAGCAGTGAATCGCTCTCAGTTAATATTACTCGGCCAATCAGCGTGAGTATGCCAATTATCAAGAAGCTGTCAACATACCACCAGAAGTTTTCTTGTGCGTTTCTCTCTTATGGAGTCCTGACAAAAGCAACTCAACTAAACAAGAGGAGGCAGATCAATGCATGCATGTCATTAACAAAGAATCCATCCCGTGGGAGCAAATGGTTAATGGAAGCAGAATATATAGTCATGGATGGATGGGGGACTAGAACAGGAAGATCCAGTGGAGAAGAGGAAGGGAGAGGGGGGATAAGAGAGGGAATACATGGAGAGACAGCTAAAATTAAGGGCTATTTTGGGGTAGTATGGGAACCTAACACATAAGATTCTTAAAATGTTTACATATACGAGGGAAATGAAAATGAAATTACCAAATAGTGGGGAAGACAGAGGCCCAAGTTCACATTTCTTGTCATTAAATGAAGCTTCTGGTATGGGAATTTGTCTAATTGAGTTGTTAACCAAAAAGGTCCCAAGGGTATCCCCCAAATGAGCCAGGCTGTTGCCAAGAGTATGGATTGTTCTCCACAGACTATAAGGCCCCCATTGATGAAGAAAATGCCTACACAACTGACTGTAGGCAAGGTGTCACATAGAGTCAATCTATAAAAACAATCTTTATGGAAGATATCATATGTAGTTTACAAAGAGTTTTTATGTCGTCACTGTAAGGTCTGCCCCTCTAGACTAACTGTAGACATCTTGTTCCATGCCTGCTAGCTATCTCATATTGTTGCTATAATATGCCTCCCTGTCATTGACCCAGAAAAATATCTTGACATAGAGCAGGGTCTTGCTGAACCCATCCTAGCTTGTTATGTTCTGTATGCTCTGAAGTTTGTTAATTTTAAGAAATTCCACAACTGTAAGCTCCACTGAGGACCAATCAGAATAATGGTCAGTTAGACCTGTTCTGTCTGTTAGGGAAAACAGCTTGCGTCAGAGCCGACCACCAGGCAGCACATCCTGCACCTGTACATGAGCTCACTGTGGCTTCTCCTTCATAAGCCGGCCCTGAGAGATGTTCAGCATCATAGCTCAGCACCCAGATACTGAGTATATAAACTTCCCTGGCCTGGGCTTTGCTATGAAGATCAAGCTGGTCTGGAACACCAAGATTCCTTTGCATCTGCCTTCTCTATGCTGAGCTTAATAGATATGGGCTAGAGAGATAGATCAGCAGATAAGAGCACTGGCTGGTCTTCCAGGGAGACTGTGTTGGATTCCTAGTATACACATGGCTGCTCACAACTCTCCATCCAGTCTACTGGGACCCCAACCTCTTTTGTACAGAGTTTAGGGTACAGAGACATGCATAATGACAAAATACCCACGCACTCAAAGTCATTAAAACTTAGTGATGAATGGCAGGATCCACTCCACTGGACCCATTGTAGAGTTTGCCTTTGATGCTTTACTAAATTGGCACATATGGCACTTCTTCAAGGTTGTCTTCCCTGTGGACTGGCAACATCACTGGATCATTTGATGTCTGCTGCATCTACATCCATAGGAGAGCATTGTACATGGCATATGTACTGTGTCCATAAATGTAATTTTTAAAGGATGTCAAGGTTTGACTAAGACCTTAAAGGTTTTAGTATTCACACATTTAAATAAAAATGATCAAGAAAGTCAGTTGTAAATCGTAAAAATCAGTTTTATAAGCTGGCATAAAAACCTTTATATTTATTAATAACTTTAGGTACAATAGCTGGGCAAATTCTGAGCAATTCTAATCCTGGAATTCTAGACTAGACCCCTTCTCAGCCATGTGGCCTGATATCTGCAATCTTAGCCAAGCTCTTCCCTGCTGCTTTATCTATATCCCCATTTGACACTCCACACACACACACACACACACACACACACTACACACTCACTCTAGACCTGAAATTGCAGCCTTTTCCTCTCCTGCCCAACTATCGTGTGTTCAGTTCTAAGATTATTGTCCATGAAGAACATGATGGAAAACATTTTATAAAATACTGAGTCCAGTGAAACTTCAAAATAGTGACAATACCAAAGTCTGGGCTAAAACCAGGTATCTGGGTACAGAAAACAGAATTTGAAAACACAGTGCACAAAATCATCCTCCAAAGCTAGAGAAAGCACCCAAGGAGCTGAAGGGGTCCGCAACCCTATAGGTGGAACAACAATATGAACTACCCAGTACCCCCTGGAGCTCATGCCTCTAGCTGCATATGTATCAGAAGATGGCCTAGTTGGCCATCATTGGGAAAAGAGGCCCCTTGGTATTGCAAACTTTATATGCCTCAGTACAGGGGAACACCAGGGCCAAGAAGTGGAAGTGGGTGGGTAGAAGAGCAGGGCAGGGGGAGGGTATAGGGGACCTTCGGGATAGCATTTGAAATGTAAATGAAGAAAATATCTAATAAAAAATTGAAAAAAAAAGTCATCCTCCAATACCTAAATTTCCATATCACCACAAATTTCCCATAAATTTTTTTAAGTGTAAAAAGTTGTTAAATTTGAAAAAAATCAAGTGTCCAGAATTACCAGTATCCCTTTGAGGGCTAAAAATTTATCCCTGTTTTAGCTGAATAGAGAGGGATTGGTGGGATAGTGATTTATTTACACTGTAAATTAGAGGGAACAGAGAATATATTCAATAATTATATTCCAAAGGAGTACAGGGTGGGTAGTAGTAAGATGGCCAGAAGCTTTGAGTGGCACTGGCAGTAGGGTTCTCTATTTTAGAGAAGTCCCCGTTTTAATGAATTTCTTTGTGTGTAGTTTCCTGACACGTTATTCAGACCTGGTGGACAGGAGTCCAGAGTTGGTGATATACCCAAATGTTGGGAGGTTAGCATGATCCTCCATTCCTGTCATTCCCAGTGTAAACAAATCTAATATTTTGCCATTGATTCTTTTACATGGGAATGGATTCTATAAAATGGAGGCTAGTGCTGCTCAAAAAAATTCTTCAATATCTTTTCTTTTTTATGAAAAATGTTTTAACATTGTATTTACAAAAGTCATATTTTGGAACAACACATGGTCATTTCATGCCTCCAAACCAACACTTTGAAAGAAGAGGCATAAATACCAGGAGATGAAGACCATGACAAGCTACACTAGATCCTAAACCAATACAACAATAACCACAACAAAAACCAAAGCAAAACTGCACAATGGAAGTGTACACTTACTGCCAGACTACATTACTTGCTAAATTCCTGCCATTCCTTATAGACATGGATAAGTGGAAATACTATAGAACTTCAAAGAAGGCTTTTGTATCACTGCTTACACTTGTAATGCCAGCACATGAAAAGTAGGGGTAGGAAAGTCAGAAGTTCAAGGATCGGCAAACAATGATATGGGAGGACACACATGCACAGAGTGAAAGAACCTCCATAGAATAACCTGGGGCTAATTAGGTAACTGCCATCTGAAGAGGACAGTGACGGCCAGAAACCTCCAGTTTATGAATGAAGAAAAAATTTTAAAAGGGAAGAACTATAAAATGGGGAAAGGGAATCTCCTAATTTCTATATTTAATCTTGAAACTCATGTCAAAATCCTAAAGATGAACCTGGAGGACCTGAGGGAGTCTCAGTACTGGCTCACTTCTCTTTCAAATATGATCACATGTCATGAATCACTTTTCCTAAATTTTACTATATCTATGTCTAACAGACATACTCCTGTTGCTGTCAGGAACTACAGACATCCAGAGAAAAAACACCAAAGAATCATATTCAGTACCAAAGATAGGCCTCATATCATGTAGATACAGAAAACAAAAACAGAAGAGGCAGGGATGTCCACTTCCTAAGGATGGAGGACAACATACCACTCAAGGATAGTCCAGGAAAATGTGTAATGGAAAAGTCTCTGCAACTTCACTAATTGTAGCCTCCCCCAGCCTTGAAGCAGGGTAATTCAGACCTCGCTGCCACTGAGTATGAGACCACCTGGGGTGGAGCCTTCCACTGCTCTTCTCCTAGACACTGCTACCTGCTGAGAGGCCCTTGAGATATTCCAGAGACTGCAAGCAATCCAGTAATTTACACCTACTTGCCAAACCACTTCTGTCCAGCAGATCACCTACAGGCTGGTGATGGGCATCAAGAATAGATCTGCAGGGGATGGACCTCCCCTCTTTATAAGCACAGACTCTTAGTAAACTTGGGGAACTTGAACAGAAACGTGTCTTGGCCTCCATTGTTTCTCTCATCGTTCTCTCCCATACAGCTCCAGCCTCCCACTCAGGAACCCAGTTAGTGTGGCCGCTGGCGGCTACAAGTAATACCTGTCTGAATTAGAAATGATCCACAGACATCTCTAAATATATTAGTAAAGTTAAGTAGGAAAGTACACGAACCAGAACAATAGGAAATGCTCATTTAATAAATGGAGATTACTGTGTCTATAAAGTACCCATTCTGTGACAAGTAATGGCCAGAGGCCTGGTTAAAACAAAGAACTCCAAAATACTGGTATAGGTTTTCAGGAAGAATTATTTGGGGGGTCTGGGGGCTGGACAAAAGGCCCAGTGATAAAGAGCACTGACTGCTCTTCCAGGAGACTCGCATTCAATTCCTAGCACCTGCACAATAATAGACGACCATCTAATTCCAAACACAGGGAATGTGAAGCCATTTTCTGATCTCCACAGCCACCAGATACCATCACGGTGCTTAGACATACATAGAGGGAGGGAAGTCATACACATAATAAAAATGAATAATATTTATTAATAAATGGAGAAGGGGGGAGCAAAAGATAGAAACGTTGAAAATAACCACAACAGGAGAGATTATGGAAAATATTCTCCCTTAAGGATTCAGCCAGATCAGAGGCCAAAGCCATTTTTCAGATATTCCTGTCTACCTAGTCTATTGTTATTTATCTAGTGACACTCACCATCTCTGCTCAGCCTGTAGTAGCAGAGCAAGTCCAAGATCTCTATTGTTTCCCACAATCTGCATGGCTTACATATAACCCAACAATGAATTGGACCCAGGACTCCAGGAGACGAGCCTCAGAACAAAGGGCATAGAAATAACACAGCTGATAGGAGCCTGAAACCAACATGCAATGGGACCCTGCCCTCCTCCTGGCACCTGAGAAAGTTCACTAGGCTAGGGGGGTGGCGAACAGGGAACCCAGCTCTGCACCTGAATGATGCAGGATGCCAGGCACAGGGAGTATAAAGAGGAAGCCTGGAGTTGCTGGAAGGGACAGGGCCAAGGCTAGGCTTCCCTTGTCTGTGGTAGTGCTGCATAGCATCCTTTTAGCTTCAGAATGAGATTATTTCTCTCAGTTCTAATACTCACTTACCAGAGTCAGAGTTCAGGCAAGCATGGCTGTCCAAAAGGAGGACTGCAGGTAACAACAAAGTCTTCCTCCTAAGTGATGGTACAGGTTTAGTCCAGAATGATTTTCATTCACAATACATTTCTGAGCTTTCTGGAAGAGGCTGATTGGCTTCTCTTAGAGTACCCAGTGGGAAGTACAGAGACCTGAGGGGTCATGAAAAGATTAATTGTAGGGGACAAACCTCCATAGCCTGGCTTCCTGACCACAGCTCTAGTCACAGATATCATAGGAGGAGTGTCTTGTAACAAGTTGTTTACCCTGATCACCATATCTGTCCTGTTGACAACATCCATCTGAGTCCTAGCCAAGATGCTGATCTGGATGCCAGAATCAAGGAAGGAAAAGAAAACAAAGGCCTACCTATCTCCTTGACATATCCATCTCTGTTGCTGATCTACAGTTTCATTGCCAAGTCACGTCATGGTCTTTGACTGGTGTGCTGAGGCCACCTGCACTAACGTGCCGCTTTCTGGTTATCACAGTCCAAACAGATCCTAAGAGGATCAAGAACTTTAGGATGGAGTTGGCTTCTTTGTCAGTGTCCATGTTCATAGGATGCCAAGTGTACAAATGGCAAGAAATGAAAAAGATAATGCACTTCTAACAGATCTCTTATGAACTCCACTCAAAATTTCTCCTGTGTCTATCTGTAACACCACACTGACCTTCCAAACATCCTCAAGACACAAATATGCAGCCAAAATTCTGTACCTTACTGTACCTGGGAAACTTTTAAATTTTTCAAACACCCACATTATTGCCACTATTTAATATCTCAGAGATTAAGGACCCAGGCTTTTTACCTTTACCCATTTCTTGGGGCCTAACCTAAAGAAAGAGATGCCCATGAACATTAAAAAAAAAACCTACAGGAGTCCAAATAGACAGGACCAGAAAAGAAATTCCTCCCCACACATAATAATCAGAACATCACATTCACTGAATAAAGACAGAATATTAAAAGCAGTAAGGAAAAGGGTCAAGTAACATATAAAGGCAGACATATTAGAATTACAACAGACTTCTCACCAGAGAATATGAACGCCAGAAGATCCTGGACAGATGTTATACAGACCCTAAGAGAACAAAAATGCCAGCCCAGGCTACTCTCAATTACCATAGATAGAGAAAACAAGGTATTCCATGACAAAACCAAATTCACACAATATCTTTCCATGAATCCAGCCCTTCAAAGGATAATAAAGGGAAAACTCCAACACAAGGACAGAAATTCTGCCCTAGAAAAAGCAAGAAAGTAATCCTTCAACAAACCTAAAAGAAGACAGCCACAAGAACAGAATCCCAACTCTAACAACAAGAATAACAGGAAGCAATAATTACTTTTCCTTAATATCTCTTAATATCAATGGACTCAATTCCCAAATAAAAAGACATAGGCTAACAGACTGGCTACACAAACAAGACCAAACATTTTGCTGCATAAAGGAAACCCACCTCAGGGACAAAGACAGACATTACCTCAGGGCAAAGGGCTGGAAAACAGTTCTCAAAGCAAATGGTTTGAAGAAACAAGCTGGAGTAGCCATTCTAATATCAAATAAAATTGACTTCCAATCCAAAGTTATCAAAAAAGGCAAGGAAGGTCACTTCATACTCATCAAAGGTAAAGCTTTCAAGATGAACTCTCAATTCTGAACATCTATGCTCCAAATGCAAGGGGAGCCACATTCACTAAGGAAACTCTAGTAAAGCTCAAATCACACATTGCACCTCACACAATAAGAGTGTGAGACTTCAACAACCCACTCTCATCATTGGACAGATCCTGGAAACAGAAACTAAACAGAGACACATAGACACTAACAGAATTTATGGGAAAAAAAAGGATTTAACAGATATCTACAGAAAACTTTATCCTAAAACAAAAGGATATACCTTCTCAGCACCTCATGGTACCTTCTCCAAACTTGACCACATAATTGGTCACAAAACAGGCTTCAAGAGATACAAAAATATTGAAATTATCACATGCATCCTATCAGATCACCATAGACTAAGGCTGATCTTCATTAACAACATAAATAATAAAAAGCCAACATTCACATGGAAGCTGAATAACACTCTAC
Source organism: Mus musculus (assembly GCF_000001635.26). Taxonomy (NCBI): domain Eukaryota; kingdom Metazoa; phylum Chordata; class Mammalia; order Rodentia; family Muridae; genus Mus; species Mus musculus. The sequence goes on along the minus strand of NT_187004.1, from coordinate 2,712,244 downwards.
TCAATGATACCTTGGACAAGGAAGAAATAAAGAAAGAGATTAAAGACTTCTTAGAGTTTAATGAAAATGAAGCCACAACATACCCAAACTTATGGGACACAATGAAAGCAGTCCTAAGAGGAAAACTCATAGCTCTGAGTGCCTCCAAAAAGAAACTAGAAAGAGCACACACAAGCAGCCTGACAACACACCTAAAATCTCTAGAACAAAAGGAAGCAAATTCACCCAAGAGGAGAAGACTGAAATTGGTACTCTTCCCAATTCATTCTAGGAAGTAATCAAACTCAAGGCTGAAATCAACCAAGTGGAAACAAAAAAGAACTATTCAAAGAATCAACCAAACCAGGACCTTGTTCTTCAAGAAAATCAACAAGATAGATAAACCCTTAGCCAGACTAACTAGAGGGCAAATGGACAACATCCTAATTAACAAAATCAGAAATGAAAACGAAGACAAAACAACAGAACCAGAGGAAATTCAAAACATCATCAGATCCTACTACAAAAGGCTATACTCAACAAAACTGGAAAACCTGGAAGAAATGGACAATTTTCTAGACAGATACCAGGTATCAAAGTTAAATCAGTATCAGATTAATGATCTAAACAGTCCCGTATCCCCTAAAGAAATAGAAACAGTCATTAATAGTCTCCCAACCAAAAAATGCCCAGGACCAGATGGGTTTAGTGCAGAGTTCTATCAGACCTTCAAAGAAGACCTAATTCCAATTCTCCTCAAATTATTAAACAACATATAAACAGAAGGTACTCTACCCAATTCATTCTATGACACCACAATTACTCTGATACCTATACCACATAAAGACCCAACAAAGAAAGAGAAATTCAGACCAATTTCCCTTATGATTATTGACGCAAAAATACTCAATATAATCCTCACAAAACAAATCCAAGAACACATCAAAACCATCACCCATCATGATCAAGTGGGCTTCATCCCAGGGATGCAGGGATGATTTAATATATGGAAATCCATCAACGTAATCCACTATTTCAACAAACTCAAAGACAAAAACCACATGATCATCTCATTACATGCTGAGAAAGCATTTGACAAAATCCAATACCCCTTCATGATAAAAGTCTTGGAACGTTCAGGAATTGAAGGCCCATACCTAAACATAATAAAAACAATATACAGCAAACCAGTAGCCAACATCAAAGTAAATGGAGAGAAACTTAAGGCAATACCACTAAGATCAGGGACTAGACAAAGCTGCCCACTTTCTCCCTTCCTAATCAATATAGTACTTGAAGTAATAGCCAGAGCAATTAGACAACAAAAGGAGATCAGGAGGATACAAATTGGAAAAGAAGAAGTCAAAATATCAATATTTGAAGATGATATTATAGTATATATAACTAACCCTAAAAATTCCACCAGAGAACTCCTAAACCTGATAAACAGCTTCAGTGCAGTAGCTGGATATAAAATTAACCAAACAAATCAGTAGCCTTTCTCTACACAAAGAATAAACAGGCTGAGAAAGAAATGAGGGAAACAACACCCTTCACAATAGTCACAAATAATATAAAATACCTTGGTGTGACTCTAACTAAGGAAAGGAAAGACCTGTATGATAAGAACTTCAAGTCTCTGAAGAAAGAAATAGAAGAAGATCTCTGAAGATGGAAAGATCCCCCATGCTCATGGAATGGCAGGATTAATATAGTAAAAATGGCTATCCTGCCAAAAGCAATCTACAGATTCAATGCAATCCCCATCAAAATTCCAACTCAATTCTTTACTGAGTTAGAAAGGGCAATTTGAAAATTCATCTGGAATAATAAAAAACTTAAGATAGCAAAAACTATTCTCAACAATAAAAGAACCTCTGGTGGAATCACCATGCCTGACCTCAAGCTGTACAACAAAGCAATTGGGATTAAAACTGCATGGTACTGGTACAGTGAAAGACAGGTAGATCAATGGAATAGAATTGAAGACCCAGAAATGAACCCATACATCTATAGTCACTTGATCTTTGACAAGTGAGCTAAAACCTCCAGTGGAAGAAATGACATTTTCCACAAATGGTGCTGGCACAACTGGCAGTTATCATGTAGAAGAATGTGAATTGATCCACACTTATCTCCTTGTACAAAGCTCAAGTATAAGTGGATCAAAGACCTCCACATAAAACCAGAGACACTGAAATTAATAGAGGAGAAAGTGGGGTTTTAAAAGCCTCAAAGATACGGGCACAAGGGAAAAATTCCTAAACAGAACAGCAATGATTGTGCTGTAACATCAAGAATTGATAAATGGGACCTCATAAAAATGCAAAGCTTTTGTAAGGCAAAAGATAATGTCAATAAGACAAAAAGGACAACAGATTGGGAAAGAACTTTTACCAATCCTAAATCTGATAGGAGACTAATATCCAATATATTCAAAGAACTCAAGAAGCTGGACTCAGAAAATTAAATAACCCCATTAAAAAATGGGGCTCAGACCTAAACAAAGAATTCTCAACTGAGAAATACCTAAGGGCTGAGAAGCACTTCAAAAAATGTTCAACATTCTTAATCATTAGGGAAATGCAAATCAAAACAACCTTGAAATTCCACCTCACACCAGTCAGAATGGCAAGACCAAAAATTCAGGTGACAGCAGATGCTGGCAAGGATGTGGAGAAAGAGGAACACTCCCCCAAAGCTGGTGGGATTGCAGGCTTGTATAACCACTCTGGAAATCAGTCTGGTGGTTCCTCAGAAAATTGGACATAGCACTACCGGAAGATCCAGCAATACCTCTCCTGGGCATATACCCAGAAGATGTTTCAACTGGTAATAAGGACACATGCTCCACTATGTTCATAGCAGTCTTATTTATAATAGCCAGAAGCTGGAAAGAACCCAGATGTCCCTTAACAGAGGAATGGATACAGAAAATGTGGTACATTTACACAATGGAGTCCTGCTCAGCTATTAAAAACAATGAATTTATGGAATTTTTAGGCAAATGGATATATCTAGAGGATATCATCTTGAGTGAGGTAACCCAATCACAAAAGAAGTCACTTGATATCCACTGATAAGTGGATATTAGCCCAGAAACTTAGAATACCCAAGATACAATTTGGAAAACACAAGAAAATCAAGAAGAAGACCAACTCGTGGATACTTCATTCCTCCTTAGAATGGCGAACAAAATACCCATGGAAAGAGTTACAGAGAAAAAGTTTGAAGCTGAGATGAAAGGATGGACCATACAGAGACTGCCAAGATGGCCCCACCCTGGGATCCATCCCAAAATCAGCCACCTACCCAGGCACTATTACATATGTCAGCATGATTTTGACGAAAGAACCTTGACATAGCTGTCTCTTGTGAAGCTATGCAGTGCCTGGAAAATAAAGAAGTGGATGCTCACAGTCACCTATTGGATGGAACACACGGCCCCCAATGGAGGAGTAAGAGAAAGTACCCAAGGAGCTGAAGGGGTCTGCAACCCTATAAGTGGAACAACAATATGAATTAATCAGTACCCCCAGAGCTCCTGTCTCTAGCTGTATAGGTAGTCCGCCATCATTGGGAAGAGAGGCCCTTTGGTATAGCAAACTTTATATGCCCCAGTACAGGGGAACACCAGGACCAATAAATGGGAGTGGGTGATAGGGGAGGAGGTTGGGGGGGAAGGGTATAGGGGACTTTGGGGATAGCATTTGAAATGTAAATGAAGAAAATATATAATAAAAAATTGAAAAAGAAAGAAAGGAAGGAAGGAAGGAAGGAAGGAAGGAAGGAAGGAAGGAAGGAAGAAAGAAAGAAAGAAAGAAAGAAAGAAAGAAAGAAAGAAAGAAAGAAAGAAAGAAAGAACAGAAAGAACCTCTGGGGAAATCACCATGCCTGACTTCAAGCTGTACTAGAGAGCAATGTGAGAAAAACTGCATGGTACTGGTACAATGACAGACAGGTAGAACAATGGAATAGAACTGAAGACCCAGAAATGAACCCACACAACTATGGTCACTTGATTTTTGACAAAGGAACTAAAACCATCCAGTGGAAAAATCGACAGCATTTTCAACAAATGGTGCTGGCACAACTGGCTATTATCATGTAGAAGAATGCGAATTGATCCATTCTTATCTCCTTGTAAAAGCTCAAGTCTAAGTGGATCTAGGAACTCCACATAAAACCAGAGACACTAAAACATATAGAGTAATAAGTGGGGGAAAGCCTCGAAGATATGGGCACAGGGGAAAATTTCCTGAACAGAACAGCAATGGCTTGTGCTGTAAGATAAAGAATTGACAAATGGGACCTCATAAAATTGCAAAGCTTCTGTAAGGCAAAAGATACTATCAATAAGACAAAAAAAAAAAACCACCAACAGATTGGGAAAGAATTTTTACCAATCCTAAATCTGATAGGGGACTAAAATCCAATATATACAAAGAACTCAAGAAGCTGGACTCCAGAAAATCAAATAACCCCATTAAAAAATGGGGCATAGGTCAGGCAGTGGTGGTGTTTGCCTGTAATCCTAGCACTTGGGAGGCAGAGGCAGGTGGATTTCTGAGTTCGAGGCCAGCCTGGTCTACAGAGTGAGTTCCTGAACAGCCAGGATGGCACAGAGAAACCCTGTGCCCAAAAGAAAAAGGTGGGGGGCATAGAGCTAAACAAAGAATTCTCAATTGAGGAATACCGAAGAGCTGAGAAGCACCTGAAAAAATGTTCAACATCCTTAATCATCAGGGAAATGCAAATCAAAACAACCCTGAGATCCCACCTCACACCAGTCAGAATGGCTAAGATCAAAAATTCAGGTGACAGCAGATGCTGGCAAGGATGTGGAGAAAGAGGAACATTCCTCCATTGCTGGTGGGATTGCAAGCTGGTATGACACCTCTGGAAGACCGTCTGGCGGCCTCAGAAAATTGGACATAGTACTACCAGAAGATGCAGCAATACCTCTCCTGGGCATATACCCTGAAGATGTTCTAACTGGTAATAAGGACACATGCTCCACTATGTTCATAGCAGCCTTATCTATAATAACCAGAAGCTAGAAAGAACCCAGATGTCCCTCAACAGAGGACATACAGAAAATGTTGTACATTTACACAATGGAGTACTACTCAGCTATTAAAAACAATGAATTTATGGAATTCTTAGGCAAATGGATGGATCTGGAGGGCATCATCCTGAGTGAAGTAACTCAATCACAAAAGAACTCACTTGATATGCAGTATCTGATAAGTGGATATTAGCCCAGAAACTTAGAATACCGAAGATACAATTTGCAAAACACATGAAACTCAAGAAGGAAGACCAAAGTGTGGATACTTTGTACCTCCTTAGAATGGGGAAAAAAATACCCATGTAAGTAGTTACAGAGACAAAGTTTGGAGCTGAGATGGAAGGAACGACCATGCAGAGATTGCCCCATCTGGGGTTCCATCCCATAATCAACCACCAAACCCAGACACTATTGCATATGCCAGCAAGATTTTGCTGACAGGACCCTGATATAGCTGTCTCGTGTGAGGCTATGCCAGTGCCTGGCAGAAGTGGATGCTCACAGTCATCTATTGGATGGAACACAGGGCCCCCAATGGAGTAGCTAGAGAAAGTACCCAAGGAGCTGAAGGGGTCTGCAACCCTATAGGTGGAACAGCAATATGAACTAACCAGTATCCCCAGAGCTCATGTCTCTAGCTGCATATGTAGAAGATGGCCTAATTGGCCATCATTGGGAGGAGAGGCCCTTAGTCTTGCAAAGATAATTTGCCCCAATACAGGGGAATGCCAGGTCCAGGAAGCAGGAGTGGGTTGGTTGGGGAGCAGGGCAGAGGGGAGGGTATACGGGACTTTTGGGATAGCATTTGAATTGTAAATGAAGAAAATAAAATAAAAATATCTGTTACTGAGAGCACAATAGAATTTTCAGAGGTCTTCTATCTTTAGCTCCGGGCACTTCTATTCAGTATGGATGCTCACTAGGCCCACAGTTCCCCCTTTATGAATTCTGGACTTTTCCCTTCTGCTTTCTACTGTTTCCTTTTCTACTTTGCTAATAAGGTACATGATTCTTGTCATCACTCACTGCTTCTGATAGTTTTTATCCAAGCCACCCTTACTTATTCCTGGCAGATGTTTCCATGTGTTCCCGAGTGTCCCAGCCCCATCATGCTTCTACAGTGAGTTAGACCTGTGCTCAGTGCTTCATTGAGGAAGGTTAACTCTCCTTTTCTCAAAACAGGGAAGAAGAAAAACGAAGCCAGTGACTGCTGCCTACCCACCAAATTCATCTTCAGGATCCTAAAGTACACAACAGGAGGACTCTTCCCTGATCTGCTCTATTTCATTTCCTTTATTTCTTTGCAAATAAACTAGAGATTTCTAGCCTTGGCTTACTTCATCTGACTGCTGTTGTCTAAATTTCCCCAGTTCATTCTCTGGACAGTCTATCAGAGCGATCCGGTGTCTTCCTCTCCACCATGATTCTCCATGGTCTTGAACTCCTGATCCTCCTGCTAGTGTACCAGGACAGCTAGTTCACCTGAGACAATCTGAAACGTGTCTACTTATGTGTGTGGAGAAAAGATTGCAGTAACATTTCAGATAAGATTTGTAGACAGGAAGTATTTAATTGCAATGTGAACTCTTGTCCTTGTTTTTGCT